>NW_028263389.1:20795000-21045000 GCF_051168715.1 Poecilia mexicana | reverse complement strand
ATTGGCAAGAGAGGAGATGGAAAATTATCAATTATTTAATCTAAAGCTAATTGATCTTGTAAATATTAAGTGGTTATTTTCTTACCAAACTTGGGTTTTTTATTGCTAAATGTTTCATAATATTCTGAATTGTGATTATTTTGTCGGTTGTATTAAATACTGACTGAATAAACAGAAAACTTTGGTTTTCTCACATAATTAGACACTTTTATAAAATATAACCCAGGATTCTCGTAGGCTGCTCAACTGAAAAATAAAGATTCATACAGAAGTTTTGTGGTTGAAGGAATGTTAATGCATTAACTCCCAATGTCTCAAACAGCCGTGCTTATTGCCATCATGTTGGGAGCATCTGCTTCCTTGCAAAGGTCTTTCTATGTGGCAAATATTTTAATCCCAAATTCCTGTAACACAGGGTTTAAATAGCAACAATCTGAGGTTGATGAACAATGAATTCAAGGTTTTATTCTTTCTTTACAGGTTTGCCATGGAAACAGATTCAGAAAGGCATTAAAACAGAAATAGCCTTGGTTCGGCTTTTTTGTTTTCATCGTCTGTGAATTGGATCCTGTGACGAGGAAAACGTTTCAGCTTCAACCAAGTCAAAAGTTCCTTAGTATTTATAATAAGAACCAAATATTTTTCTATAGTCTAGCGTAAAAAAACACAATTTTGCAATTGTAGAGTGTCCACTAAATAGGAAAAATAAATTAAATCACACATGAATAAGGTCGTTCACACGATAAGTCATTAAAAATCATGGCAGCAACGAATGTAAACAGATATATTCATCCTCCTACCACTTCCTGTCGTCGTCTTCTGCGTTTCCAGCAGTAGTAACATTCTGCTGTCGGTCATGTGACTCATGTGATGCAAAATAAGTGTTTTCATTGCAGTTTTGCAAAAGTACAAATATTTTGAGATGCCCAAAAAGTGTAAAAACCTTTTACCAAAAGCGTTAGTTTCCATTAAAGCAGATATATTTTCAAACTCTGCATTTAATGGACCAACACAGACCAGACTCAGTTATTCAAATTCAGTTTAACTTCAAACTACCTCAAGGTAAATGAAATGTTATTGTAACTCCTATTAATTCAAACTCTACAAAGACTTATTGCAGTGTTTGTAACGGCCGTGCAGAAGAGGATCAGCTGCTTCGGTCGAACTTCTTGTCTTCCTCTTTGCTTTTTGTACATTCAAAATAATTATAATAAAAAACCAAAAGCCACACACTCGTGTTTTAAAAGATACATGCAGGAGGAACTGAGACATTACATAAAAGAAAACACAACAATGCTGTTTAGTTCCAGCTTAAAAGACGTTCATCCCAACATGATAGCGAGGAATCGGGATAAAGGAACCAGCAGATGTTTTGAGTTTTGAAGTGGTTTGTTCTCTGGAAAAACAACAGCAGCAAAAAGCCTGAGCAGCTTCTGTTTGCTTTGATGCATTTATTCTCTTCTCCCGTCTTTGATGATCTGAGTTGTTTCTGAGCAGCAACACGAGTGTCTTGCAGAGAGGAGGGAGAGCCTCTGAAACAGGAGCGCCGCCAGCTGCTGCAGGCCTGACCAGTCAGAAAATCACACCACAAATGGATGTTCAGGTAGAAATCATGAACAAAATGAGCTGCTGGCTGGTGTTCAGTCAGACATGCTGGGAACGTCCAGTCTAAACGTCAGAGTTTAGGTTTGTCTGATGAATGTAGCATTCTGTAGGTCCAGCAGTACCAGTATCACAGAAATATGAGTTGCAGTGCGTACGGAGGCTTTTTTTGTCTCCATGGTGATACCTTCACCTTAGCAGGAAGATATGATTGATTGAGGCAGCAGCTTATCGTATTCAGGCATCTAGACGCGCTGAAGACTCAAAATTAGAGAATTTAAATGACTTGAATATATTAAGGTTGTTGTCGCCAGACGTTGTCTGAGTGTTTTACAAACTTTCTGTTCCCACTCCTCCTCTTACTTCTGGTGTTCCTCAGGACTTTGTCCTCGGGCCGCTTCTTTTATTATTTATCTTCTCCATCTTGGTTCCATATTTTGCCATTTCAACATTCAGTTCCACTGCTATGCAAATGACATCCTGCTCTAAATCACTCTGCAAATTAGAGTCATCTAAGAAGTGGACAATTTAAACACAGTGATGTGTTGTTTTTTATCTAGATGGGTATTTTGAACGGCACCCAACTAACCAGATCAGTGCACAAACTAGCTACCGTGGAGCTATGTTATAATCTCCAGCTATTTGGAAATAAATCCACCTAATACTTATATTTAACAAATTAAATATACTAAATGCATAGATCTGTGAACTCTTTAGCTAACAACCCTGTTGGTAGCTACCATAGCCAACTGTCATGGCAGTTGCTACAGAGTTGCTATGGCAACAATAACAGAGCTAGCTCTCGGCTCATTCTTATTAACTTATGAACAATATAATTACATTACAACTTTTACTCAATTACAGTATTTGAATTCTACAAAGACAGGTAAGAAACTCGAGACATTTTTCTAAACTCACACAGAAGAAAACCATCCAGTTTATCATTTGTTCCCTTGGGTGAAATGAGTAACAGAGAAACAGGCACATTTTTTGGGAGCTAAATATATTAGGGAACATCTGGTGATTCACAGAGATCTGATTTAGGCACAAAATAAATGAGATGCCCAGAAGATGAAAAACAAGCAGACATGTCATCTGTGTGCGTCATTGTTCAGCGTCTGAAGACGGAAGAAAACAAGTTTTTTTAAAAATTATAGAAATATATTAACTTAGAGTCAGACAGTTGTGTTAGGACAGCAGTCAGTATATTTTATGCAAATTTTTTACTCAGAACTAAGAAAATTGCAGATTACATGAAGTAATAATAAAAATGTATCTCAAAATGTTCATTTTTTTTCATATTAAAATTTTTTTATGTTAACTTAGAGATTCACCTACATTTGACTATCAATTTAGAGTTATTTAAATGTTTAATAATAATAAAAATAAAGCTCTTCAAGGATTTAATTTCCATTTTTGGAAGCTTATTTGGTAGATTTTAAAATTAAAACCTGTTGGCATGACTTCCTCTAAAAACCTAATTTCCTCTGCAGCTTTTAAAGTGGTTTAATTCTGTATTGCACAAAGACTGACATTTACTGAACACAAAGGGTTAGCGTGATCCGGCAGGTTGTCGTAAAAGCCTTGAACACCTTGTCTTCAGGAGACTTGTTGCTTTTTCACTGCAGTCTGACAGGTTTCTAATTGCTCCTCCAGTCTGTGTCCCTTGAGAACATTAAACAGATTTCTTTAGTGTTTTTAATCCACACAATCATAACCCGGCTCTCTGTAGAGCAGATCTTCAATACAAACAGCAGTAAACATAATGAGATCTGATGGAGTCAGGAGAGGACAGCTGTGGGGGAATAAAGCCCCAAAATGATCAATATTTCATATTTTATTCTTGTAAAGGAGCTCAGTAAAAGGAGAAACCTGTGAGCCTGTTGCTACTCAGTTTGACAAGATCTCCAGACAGAGGGGAGAAATTATAGTTGTTGGGATTTTCAGCATATAGAATAATAGAAAGAAAATGAATTTGTGTTGATCTCAGTTATTGATTCTTCCTCCAACAAATCATATGTGAGGTCAGACACTAATGTGGGACAAGAAGACCTGGCTAGCTAATTGATCCTGCCCACATTCATCTCTGATGTGTCAAGTTGTGGAAACCAGGCACAAACTCTGAATCTGTGAAGAGTTCAGTGTTTTGGAAGAGGAAGTGTTTCCCCACAAAGAAGGAAATAGTTCTAATTAGCTCTTTATACCTGAATTAGTCTGTTTTTGTGATGCTATAAACAAAGGGAAATGTATTCTGTTGTTAAACAGACCTTTGGCTTTGAACAAGCTGCTAACCATTAGCATTAGCTGCTAAGATTCTGGTAACAGCTGGAATAGAAAGCTGTACCTGTAGTTGTACAGCCGTATTTATTAACAGGTTCTCTTTGTTGCTTTGAAATCTATCCGATATGCATCCAAAATAATTCCACAGATCGGATTTTTTGGGTGGTGAAAAGTTGGATATGGGTCGGATTTATCTGCTGTAAAACATAACCTTTGCTGAGACTCTTCACTGCAAAAACACAAAGTCTTACCAAGTATTTTTCATCTAGTTTCTAGTGCAAATATCTTGGTACGCTTGAAATAAGACAAAACTAACTTACATGTAACTTTTCAGCAAGAAATAGAAGCTGATTTTAAGTCAAATATCCCTTAATATTAATGAAAAAGTTTCAGTTTCATTGGCAGATTATTTCACTTATAAAATGGAAAAAATGTCTCGTTATAAATGAAACGTCTGTGAACGGAACAAGAACTTTTTCATTAATATTAAGCAATTACTGACCTAAAACAAGCTCCTATGTTGCTGAAAAGTTACTTGTAAGTTAGTTTTCTCTTATTTCAAATGTGCAAAGTGATTTGCATTATAAATTAGACCAAAATTAAATGATAAGATTTTGTGTTTTGGCAGTGGTCATACAGAAATGCATGTTAGTGTAAATTTTTGCTAAGATTAAATTAATAATTCAGTAATTTTCAGAGAACATAACCCATGTTTATTCCTCCTGTTAGAACTGTTTATATAATAAATAAAAGCAGTGCTGGTTTCTGCACATCACTAATTGAAAATAAGAAAAGCTTCTGCTATAATAATCATAATTCAGCTGCTGAATGATTATTATTTATTCATTCATAAACCAAATTACATTAAATAACAGTTTTACTCTCTTCAGTCCTGAAAAGTTTCAAACATTGCAACAAATTCATTTCAGTGATAAAACCTTGAGTAATGCGTCAGCCTAAACTTTGCTCCTCCTACACCTCCCACTTTATCTGTGAGGGTGGGATGGGCTGAGGGTGTGTGTGTGTGTGTGTGTGTGTGTGTGTGTGTGTGGTACATAAGCAGAGGGAGAGAAAGTGAGACCAGAATAAGACCACAGTGGCTGAGAAGTGATGATCGGTCACACAGCAAGCCGCTGCGCTCTGCCTCTCTGGATCCGGCTGATTATTTTTCACCCTTTCACCGTTTCTCCTCCACTTTTCTTCCTCACGTCGTTTCACTGAAACCAGAACAACAGGATTGTTTTTACTGCTTGAGGAGGAGCTGAAAGATGAAAATGGGATAAAGAAACAGCTGAGACTTCAGGACTTGCTGTAACAAAGAGAAGAAGTGAAGATGAACTCCACGGCTCAGCAAGGCTTGATCCCAGGCTGCCTGAACCGGAGCCTCTGCTCAGGAACTCTGCCAGAGAAAGACATTTCCGGAGAGGAGAAGGATTCCTCTGCTGGCTGCTACGAGCAGCTGCTGATTTCCACCGAGGTCTTCCTCACGTTGGGCATCATCAGCCTGCTGGAGAACATCCTGGTGGTCGCCGCCATCATCAAGAACAAGAACCTCCACTCCCCGATGTACTTCTTCATCTGCAGCCTGGCGGTCGCCGACATGCTGGTCAGCGTCTCCAACGCATCGGAGACCATCGTCATAGCGCTGATCAACGGCGGCAGCCTCACCATCCCCGTCACGCTCATCAAAAGCATGGACAACGTGTTTGACTCCATGATCTGCAGCTCTCTGCTCGCCTCCATCTGCAGCTTGCTCGCCATCGCCATCGACCGCTACATCACCATCTTCTACGCCCTGCGGTACCACAACATCGTCACCATCCGGCGGGCGTTGCTGGTCATCGCCGGCATCTGGACGTGCTGCACCGTCTCCGGCATCCTCTTCATCATCTACTCGGAGAGCACCACGGTGCTCATCTGCCTCATCACCATGTTCTTCACCATGCTGGTCCTCATGGCGTCGCTCTACGTTCACATGTTCCTGCTGGCGCGCCTGCACATGAAGCGCATCGCCGCCCTGCCGGGCAACGCGCCCATCCAGCAGCGCGCCAACATGAAGGGCGCCATCACCCTCACCATCCTGCTGGGGGTGTTTGTGGTGTGCTGGGCGCCCTTCTTTCTGCACCTCATCCTGATGATCACCTGCCCCAGGAACCCCTACTGCACCTGCTTCATGTCTCACTTCAACATGTACCTCATCCTCATCATGTGCAACTCCGTCATCGACCCCATCATCTACGCCTTCCGCAGCCAGGAGATGAGGAAGACCTTTAAGGAGATCTTCTGCTGCTCTCAGGCTCTCTGGTGCATTAGCTTTCTGTGAGACGCTCCAGGTATTTCATCTATAATCAGTGAGCAGTGCAGAGCTCCAGGTCTGCAGGATGAGTGGGGTTGATTAGACGGTTGGCTAACCACAGGATTTGTCTGCAGTCCACAATGTTGTGAATCTAAAAGGATGAAGAGCCTGAAATGTCAGTTTTGCAGCTGCACAGATTGAAAATGCTTCGGTGTAATGATATATTTAAAGCACATTAGACAGCTAAGAATGAGATAAGACACTAACTTTGCTACAACTGAGATTACTTTGTCTCCATTGGTTTCTTGAACATGGAAGCACTGGGGTACGACTTTATAGCATCAAGATAATAATGTTACTCTTAACTGTAATCATAACATTGTAGGGCAAAAAGGAAAATCATAGCATTGACTTATAAGGTGATTATACCTTATAAGACAACCACAGGATTGCATTATAAAGCGATTATAACATTGTAATTATAACTTACCCTTATAAGGTAATCCCGCAATCACAAGTTTGCCTTATAAGGCGAGTTTTTCTCTTTAAATTAATCACACCATTGATTTCTGAGGCAACCATGACAGTGCCATAGAAGGAGGCCTATTGCTTCCTGAGGTTACCATAGCATTACTGTATATAGCCGTCAAAGACCTTATAAGGCAATGAAAACATTACTGCACATGTCAGTCATGAGGCTAAAGAAAGAAGGATTGTAATTCTGTTTACCAAAGGAGTGAATCTGTGTGTGATGAAGTCTTGCTGCTTTCCAGATGTTTCTGAATGTTTCTACAGCATTATTCATGAAGTTCATCTTAGAGCTAAACCAACATGGAAGCTAATTGTGAAGCGCTATAGCTAAACACAACAAAATACTGTAGATTTACACAAAGCTATATTTAGCGTTGACTCGTTGTGTAAGCACCGAGTCGACCAATCACGGATTGTCACATGGCACATTGTAAGCCAATAGCGTCCCTTCATCGTCGACCAATCACGTCCCGTCCTGTACTTGCTTTTTTTTTTTTTCATTTTTGGTCAGCTTTATTCAACTGAAAGTTTACAAACCAGCCAAGTAAATTAATGCTTTAAAACTTAATTCAGTTAAAGGAAGCTTGGTGCGCTAAAGGTTTGCTAGTTTAGCAAAGGCGCTAAACGAAACATTAGCTCTGCCATTGGTAGCAGAGCTAATGTTTCGTGCTAATTATAATGTGATTGTGCTAATTGTATTGGGCTAATTAGCACATTAGCAGGTTAGCGGAAGTGTACCCACTGCTTTGATTTCCATTTTTATTTCACAGCACAAATTTCAAGGACACTATTGGTCTCTTTCCAGCACAAATCAGCTAAACTTTATTATAAAACTATTTTCTTTTATAGCAGACTTTATTGTTTAATTTAAATCCTCAGCCAAAAAAGTAATGTCATTAAGTTAAAAGTTCTCAAAGAAAATTCAACATTGCACAATACTGAACTAAAAAATAATTTGAAGCATTTGATGGCACCATTCACAGGTTCAAACAGGGTAAAAAACAATCTGCACTTTCCCACTGCAGTGAATGCATCAGAATGTTTTCTAAATCTCTCAGGCACATCCGTTTCTGAATAAAAGTGCACATTTTTCTTTATTTCCCAAAGATTTGAATCAATTCTCTTTGAAGCAGCATGACAAATACTGTGACTAAAAGTTAAAGCTCTTAAATCTGCTTGTTTCTCATCGGCGCTCTTGTAAGTTTGTGTAGGTATTTGTGTAAATTTGCACATTTGAGTTATTCACACTGGCACTTTAAGCATGTGGTTATAAATAAGTCTATTTTTCAATGTGTTTGTGTGCAAGGGCAGATTATAATTAATGTAGGTTTTCTCTGTGTGTGTGACCTGCTGCTTTTTTAGATCTTTGCCTTAATGGTGTTGCACTGTGATATAAACAGAAACCGTATTCTGTATGAAAGTGTCTCAGTAAAAAAAGATTATGTACAGTTTTGATGTTTTAAGTGTTTCCTTTTTAACGTACATCTCTGTAAACTTGAATTGCATTCAAACGCCCACAAAACGCACAACAGAGCAGATGTAAACAGGGTGTCTTGTGATCAGCTCTGACATGTGATTCATGCAACTGAAAAACATGTTTTTTGTATTTTTTTTCCATCAGTCCGTACTGTGAATCACTGCTGCTGTGACTTGAATAAATCATAATGCAACCTGAGCCGCAGATCTGCCTGGAACTTTACTCTGGTTTTGCACAAAGCTGAGATAAAAATCAACGTTTCCTTCAGTTTGGGAGGAAATCTGACCTTCAGATTGCAAACCATTAAATTATGGCTTCCAGAAATTCCTCCAGATGATTAATAATCACTTTTTCTTCAGGAGAATTTCATATATTGCAGCTATTCAATCTGATAAAGCCAATTACTTTGGCTCTCAGAAGAGCATACTTGTTTTTCTTTACGGCCTTGAATGGCACCCGAAAAACCTTCAGTGATGCTTTTAAACAGTGGCAGGAGCAAGAAATTTAATTCTTTCCATTGTGAAGAAAATTTCAAATCAGTTTTGGTTGATAGGAAATTAAAAATGCAACATTTTTCTTAGTAGATCAAGAAAGAGGGATGGCAAACATCACCCAGAACTGGAAAAGGTTAATAGGACAATGTCGATAAAACTGACTTTGTTATATTTCTTTTTCAGCAAAAACATAGATGCTAACTAGCTAGCAAGGGAATTTTTGCAGTACATAATACAGATGTCTGCACACGACTCAAATTTATGCCTGACAGAAAAGATGTGTGAGGAAAAAAACTAAAATTTAATACCTGTGATTATCGCATTTAAGGCCAAACTACATTTTTTTACCTGGATTTAAGACATTTTAAGGCCTTAAGTTTAGATACTTGGATTTAAGGCTTTTGAAAGGTGCTGTTGCAGGAGAGGCTGCAAACGACAGCTTTACCTCCTCTTCCTCATCCCTGTAGTCCTACTGCCACCTGCAGAAAAACACTGCCTGGTCAGAAACAACCAATCAGAGTCAGGATGTCTGTCACCGCTCTAGCTGCCAGCATGGCCTATCATAAATGCTAGGTCTTATTAGCATATAGACCAATGACTGCAGATAAACAGTTTAAGTCTGACACAATCACATTTAGCAGCAAGTATGTGAGGTTGATTGGCAGCGCTAAGACCCGCCTCCTGGCTCTGATTGGTTGCTTTTGGCATTCTTCAGACGGCAGTAACAGCTCAGGGAAGAGGTGGAGCATGTCGATCTTTTCACAGATTATCCGTCTTACAACAAACTGTCACGACATAGTGACAGTTTTAACAAACATCTTATTGTGACTGTTTTGAGATTCATCTGAATTATTTATTTTGATGTATTTTATGTTGAAAACCTTTCATTAGAAGAGTGTTACATTTGTCAAAATATTTTTATATTCTGTACATTCCTCCTCCAGTTTGATTTTGAGTTTAAATCCCCACAGTAATCAGGAGAGCTTTTATCCATATTAATATATTTTAATAAGCTGGATGGGTAATCTGAAAGCTTTTACTTGTAAAAGGTGTTTTCTCTTTTCTCTATTAGCTAAGCTGTTTGCATTCGAGGGTCTCTGCTGGGGCTCCGAGAAGAAAACAAATCCATCAGAAAGACACCTGGAACATTAGCGGAAAGAAAATACAAAACTTTGCCCATTTAGACTGAAAGAAATTCCTTGGAGGTCAGAAGCATAAAAGCTCCTCAAGGGGGATAAACAAAACCCTACGCCTCCACTGCTACGGGTTTTACAGTGAGGATGAAGATTTTAATGTTTGTTTTTATCAGGTAGCAGATAAACATCTTTATTCTTTTATCTCTTACTACATTTACTCACTTGTTTGATTTATCATAAACAGAAAGTGTTTGTTTTCAAGGTTAAAACATGAAGAATAAAGACTTCTTCAGAGCACAAATCTGAAAACTTTGGCTGAAATTTGGTAAAATTGTGACTTATTTGAACCAACAGATGAACATTTATTTAAAGTTGAGTTCATTCTTTACTACATTTGGACAGCAATGTTCACTGTGCTGAAATGTTCTAGTAATATGCATAATTTAAACTACAAAAGTACCTTTAAAGGTTTTTATAAATTTAGGACTAAATTATTCCCACTTAAAATAGATAAAATAAAGAATAGATGTATTCAAGATATGTATGCCATGTAAAGTTGGAGAGAGAAAAAATCCAATTGGAGTTATGCAATTGTAATTTTTTCCCAGTTTTCACAAATATGTGATAAAATAATAAATATTCTGTAAGTGATAAAAGTATTTTTTTTCGATATTTATTTTCCAAAATCTGTTTTCACCAATTAAGATCAGACATTTTTTGGGTCGGTAAACAGAGCGAAGAGTGAAATGCTGTAATAAAAAGGTGTGTAAGCCGTTTGATTAAGGATGTTCAAAGTGGGGGACGGGGGCCCTTTGTGGCCCCTGGACTGATTTTGTTTGGCCCCGTCCCGACCACAATTCGAGAATAAATTGTAAAAATTTAGGACAGAATTACAAAACTAACAACTTTTAAATTAAAATCTTCTGACAAAAATGTTACAAATATTTACAAATGATTGTCTTTTCTAATCTTTGTGGTTGTCATGGTTACTAGGACCACACATACTCGAGGACTTCTACTCTAAAGTCCACCTTGGTGCATCCAAATCTGCTTTTAATTGTATTAAAACTTGACTAAATACAGAAAGTGTTTTCAAATGAAGAGAGACAAATATCCCGTTTTTATTTTCACTTTATTTTCAGTCAGACTCAAAATAATAAGCAATCTCTTTGCTTGTCATGCCAGTTTATTGTTGAATAGGTGAAAAAAGCAACATTTTTTGGTGCTTTTAGCGTTTAAAAATGATAATTTTTTGGCCCATGTGACAAAACATTCAAATGTCGTTCATCAAAATGGTGTCAGGATTTTAAAATTAGCTAAAAATGACACATTTGTTGACATCAGTAATTGTAGTTTTGCACTTTTTTCCTAGAAACAATCAAATAAAACAGAATATTCTTAGTTAAATATAGTATAACATATATATGACTCTATAAATTATGTTTTCTATGTAAGATCTTAAAGAGTGAGAATTAAAAAAGTAAACTCCTTACTCCTTTTCGGACAGGTACGGTAGCTAAAATGACTGATTCTTATGTGTAAAACATTGCTTTTGTGTGTTCTTATTGATTTGTTTAAAAAAAAATAAAGAAATGAAAAAATAACACTCTAGCTGTTGAGTAACTGATGAAACTGAAGTGAGAAACGCAGCAAAGCGTCTAAAAAACGGTCAGATTCTCACGGTTCACCATGTGTTGCCTGCAGCTGTGCAGAAGCAGTGAGCTGCTTCATCTCTGGCTCTTCAGGGTGTCACTTATCAAACGGCATCTTTAAGCCAGGAGTCCTGCTGAATCCTGATGTGCTGGAGAGAAACGCCACGACCCGCGTTATCAGTCAGAACCTCGCCTAGCCGGCTCCCCGCTCCAAACAGCCAATGAACCGGCAGATCGGACCAGCAATCACTACCGCGTCGTGGCTCCGCGTTATTCTGTACGCTTGATTTAAGGCTGAAAAATGTATTATTTTTAGGGTATTTCATCGTTTTGTGCTCTGCTGCCTCCGGCTCTGTGAGCTCTTATCAGACGGTGCTTCTGGGGATTTGTACTCGGAGCTGCTTGCATTAAATTAGGCCGTGTTGACTCAGCGCCTGGGATCCCCAGCCACGGCAAATAATGCTGGAATTTATTTCCAAGTCAGGGCCTCAGTTTAGGTCAATTAGTGCTTTCATTTGGATTGCTGAAAGAAAGCACAAGCAGAATCCTTTGATAGAAAGTGATTATTCCCTACAAACCTGTCAGACTACAACAGAAGAAGCTGTAAATTGTAATAATCATTAAACTTAATCTTAATCCCTTTTCGTTAAATTAGATTAAATCTTTGTATTACATAAGTGAGTCTTGGGGTTCATTCACACTGGTCCATTTTAGTCTGCTTTAATCAAGCTAGTTCATTTGTCTAGAACAGGGGTGTCCAAAGTATGGTCTGGGGGCCATTTGTGGCCCTTGGGACACTTCTGTCTGGCCCTGACTGCAGCTGAAAATGTAACAAATGTGGAGATTTTGGTCTACTGGACTACTGGGTGGAAAAGCTTTTAAGATATGTCACAAAAAGAAAACACAAGGCTAGTAAAATTCATGTTGACTTTTCAAGATGCGGTTTAAGGTGTGGACTACTGTATGCAGCCACAGAGACTCTCACCTATTTGCAGTTTAGTATTTGGAGATTTTTTCAGAACGCACATGTTAAGTACAGCTTTTGAAGCTAAAATACCTCAACGCAATGCTACTTGACATGCTATTGGCTGTCATTGAATCCAGGAAAGCCAATTATTTTCTTTGCTGCTTTTTGGCTGAACTTTCAAGAGCGGAAACAAGGAAGAGCGTAGATGTTAGCTAACAGATTTTCATAGCAAGTTTCTACAACTAGAATGAATCACGGTAAAAATGTCCAAACTTGGAATCGTAGGTAAAATCTGAATGATTAAATGTTTCTACATATTCTTACCTATAAATGAAGAGAAGAGCATATAAATGCATTTTAACAACATTTAATCTTTAATGGTTACAATAAAGAATCTCTTACATGAATCACATCCAGACTGCAGAGTATTTCTTCAGTCAGACATGTGAATGCGTGGTGAAAGTCGGTTGGATGTGATATAAACCTCGTTGGAGCAGAACCAGAGTTGGAGCCGTTCTAATCAATGCACCTCTTTCAGGGAGGTGACAGCTGTTGTGTGGTGTGAAAATGCTAAGTCTGCAGGTGGTTAATCACTGTTATATCACAAGTGGCTGAAGCGTTCATTTCCAGTCCTTTCAGTTTTATCTGCCTGCTGCTATAGGAAAAATCCAGACACAAATCAACGTAGCAGTAACAAGATAAGCGCTAACAAGAGACATGCATGCAGTGGCGGAGTCAGTAACATTTGCACATAAACACAGATCAAGACTAAATAACATTATTTTAAGTTCAAAAACATTAGTCAGCGCCTCTAACAATAAAAATTAAAATTATTGAAATGCGGAGAATTGTGATTTGAAAAATAGGAAATGAAACTGCAAACATTTGTTGGATGAAATTATTTAAAGTTTTACAAATGGTGCCTCTAACCTTGTAGTCCAGTAGATTATGTTTGATTTGGAACCAAAATTGCAACATTTGTTAAATATTCAGCTGCTGCGGTTCTCTTTCACACCATCCATCCATCCATCCATCCATCCATCCATCCATCCATCCATCCATCCATCCATCCATCCATCCATCCATCCATCCATCCATCCATCCATCCATCCATCCATCCATCCATCCATCCATCCATCCAGGTTGCTGGTGGCTCTCCAGCTAATGTTCCGGGCGAGAGGCTCTTTCACACTACACTGAGTCAAATGAATCAAACCCCTTTGTGCCCCCCTCTCCTCACCTGTGGGGGCGCTGCACCAAAAACCACTGACGAGCACAACACAGAAACCTCTGAAGAAGACACTGAGCCCAACGTCCTTCTTCACAAATGTAAACAGAAAATGGAGCGGTATCAACTTTGAGCAGTTGTAGGATTTCTCTTTTAAAAGACGAGTCATTTGTCCCGTTAGCGCTAAACTAGCATGTTTGTTTTGCTTCTATTTACCCAGAATGCCCTGCGTTGAGTACTAGTTCAGTTGGCAGATTATTTCACTTATTACATGGGGAAAATTTCTTGTAATAAGTTAAATAATCTGCCAATGTATTTAGTACTTTATCATCAATATTAAATAGTTATTGACTTAAAAATAAATTGTGCTGAAAAGTTACATTTAAGTCAGTTTTGTCTTGTTTCAAGTGTACTGAGATATTTGCACAAGAAATAACAGACAACACTTGTATTGTTGCTCTGTTTGTATTTTATATTTTTGTTTCATCTTGGAAATGAGATATTAGATATTAACAAGACAATAAAGGTCAAATATAATGACAGATATTAAAAATCTTAGAAAAATAATCTCCATGACAGAGAAAACGACGACTTTACTGCCACATTACAAATTAACTCCATTCCCATTATCAGCCACAACAATGTAGATGAATCAAGTTCAATAAAATGACATGATATCCTTGTAATTAATTAATTGGACAAATTCTTAATGGAAAATTTGAACTTTCCTGCCCCTGGTGGCTCAAACGGCTGGTAACGGGAGCGGACGGTGGTTTGATGTTGTTCATCAGACAGTTTAATGAGTCTGTCCCGGCTGATTCACAGAACATCTCATGAGATTTCCAGACATGAACGGCTGAGCCGGGCGGTTAATACTAATGTGTCTGTTCTTTGATTCTGCCACGCTGTAGCGTCACATGTCAAAATCAGCCGAGTCCCACTAGATTTCAGCACAACAACTAATTTTACGTTGGAGCTGAAGTGAGCAGTGAAGCACCGTGGCACTAATAAAAGGCAGCGAGCCTTTAGAAATCTCATCTTTGTAGAGGATTCAATCTCAGGTAATTATCTTTTTCTCTTCTGTCCATGGGGTGAAGTGTCTGGAGGAAGGAGCAGCTGATTTATTATTTTCTCATAATAGACACCAACTATTTTCAATTCTTTGGATGCTGCATGAGTTGTGTGTTTATATTAAGATACTAAAAACCACCAAGCTTGTTCTGGACAAATGAAATGTATTAGTGGATGCTAATTTTGTGACTCCGCAGCAAACTTAGAAACTTGTCGATTTCCAATTTACATTTTAATTATTCTGAACAACACACTTTCTCCACGTTTTTATACTTACATCTGAGTTTCTACCACTTCTAAAAACAGAAGAAGTATTTTTAGAAGTGATCTAAAAAGTGTTTAAATCGCCTTTTTTAGCAATAGGTTAATGTTTTTGTTGTTTTTGCTTTTGAAAATGATCTGTTTCAAAAACCTCCAGATTGTTGTCACATTCTAGGGGAACTGCACCGTTACCTAGCAACCCCAGCCAAGCCCAGGCCTGTTACCTAGCAACCCCAGCCAAGCCCAGGCCCGTTACCTAGCAACCCCAGCCAAGCCCAGGCCCGTTACCTAGCAACCCCAGCCAACCCCAGGCCCGTTACCTAGCAACCCCAGCCAAGCCCAGGCCCGTTACCTAGCAACCCCAGCCAAGCCCAGGCCCGTTACCTAGCAACCCAAGCCAAGCCCAGGCCCGTTACCTAGCAACCCCAGCCAAGCCCAGGCCCGTTCCCTAGCAACCCAAGCTGAACTCCAGCCCATTATTCAAGTGGTTTGTTGTTTCAATCAAGTCAAGTTTATTTGTGCAGCACATTTCAACAACACAGTTCAAACAGTAACCAACTATGAAACAAGCAACAAACGTTACATTTTATCAAAGACCGTCATCGAAATCATGAAGAATTAGCAACGTTAAATAAAAATAAATATCACTAATCAAAGGCAACTCTAAACAAATGGGTTTCTAGCATTGATTTAAAGCGGTAGTGTCCAAACTTTGTGCTTCAGGGGCCAAAACTGGCTCTTCTAAACGTCACTTTCATAATTTAATGGCTTAAGTCATTTTTTGCCAAAAGTGATTATTATGCCTAAATTGTCTTTTGACAAAAAAAGAGGAGGTGATGTTTGTTTAATAAAACAATCTCTTTTGGCAAAAAAAACAAAACAACCTAGGCCAATATTTTAGAAAGGTAACAATAAGATATTCGTGTTTTAGTTTTATCTGCTCAACAATAAATACATTTTTAATGAAAACTGTAAATCATTGAAGATCCAAAATATAAAAAGTTGAGTTATTAAAAGAAAAAGACAATTTCCAAATGTTTTGGTCATTCTTGCCTTGTGGTCAGATTATCTCATGGGTCACAATTTAGACCCTGATTGAAAGAAGCTCAGTGTTTCGGTTGTTTTGCAGTTTTCTTGAAGTTTGTTCTAGTTTAGAAACTGAATCCCATCTCTTATAAATCAGTCGTTCTCGGCTTATAGAAAATAAAACTGGTGATAACAGAAAGTAAAGAGCCGTTTGGGAGCCAGATGAGCCTTCAAGGAGATCCGGGCCAAATGACTCAGAATCTGGAAACAGAGACTCGACTCCCGCCGCTGCTCAGAAATAGCTTGTTGCTATGGTAACGATTTTAATAATTTACTTAGCGCCGTACGAGTAAAGGTGAAACAATCACTTTGTGAAACGTGTGAATGGCTGTCACTCAGTGTTTATGCAGCCGTGGTCACAGCAAACATATTTCACCCTCCGGCTCGTCATCATGTTCATCCACTGATTATCAACCTGCTTCACATGAAAGGTCCTAATTAAATCATTACTTACTTTTAGACATTATTGTTATTAAAAACATTTGAGAAAATGTCTCTGACTGTTTCAACTTTTCCACATCTTATCACAACTACAAACTTTAATATGTTTTCAGTAACATTTAATGAGAAAAAACAACACAATGTCGTGTTGCAGGATCAGATTTTCAACACTTTTTAACAAGTAAGAATTATGAAGTGTGGTATTCATTTGTGTTCTGCCACAAAAAGTCCTAAAAAGGATTTAGATCAATGCATATCCAGGTGTCAGAACGGCCCAGTTAAAGTCTAGACCTAAATTCAATTTACAATGGTTGCTAAGACTTACAAACCGCTGGTTTCCATCCAAACCTACTGAGTTAGTTTTTAAATAAAGAATGGTTCAAAATGTCCATCATATAAAATTAATTAAATAAACTAAAGTCTGCATTTATTCTGTGTCTAACACTGCAGCTTTATGATATATGCACAGAAACTAATAGCTTATTTTAAATTAATTAAAGCCTGAAAAATAGTGAAAGTAACATGTTTGTTTTTGCCAACAGGAGTCTTGGAAATGTTAATCTTGTATGTCTTATGACAAAAGCAGATTTTACTGCCTTCTTATCGCCTTCTGTCATTTCAAAGGTGTAACGAAATCAAATCTCGGAGTAGAGCTGGATATTAAGACCTTTACGGAGGAGCAAGTGAGTCGAAAAGTCAAGTATGGTCTAATGAGTGCAGAAGGCCTCTCCAGCTCAGACCTCTTACTTAGTGTAAATAAAATAATGTTCCTGTGGAGCGCCAGTTTACTCTCAAAGGTTTTATCAATATTTACTGCAGCAGCAAAGCAGTAGATCTCTGCCAGTCTGCCTGGCAGTCGGCTGCGGTGCTCTGAATGCAGATCGGCTTAAGGCTGGACAGACAGCCCTCTGAGGGGTCAGAGGTCAAAGAAAACACTCTCTGAGTTGACAGCAGTCAACGTGCTTTTCTGTGCTTTTACCGTGCTGCCTGGCGTTTTATGCATGACTGCTAGCAATCTCAATTATCCTCTGGGTATAAAACAAGCCCTGGAAAACGTGAATATTTAATGCAACCGAACAAAAACACTGGCATGTGGCTTTCCGTGTTCCAGCTAAATGAGACACAGAATGAGGAAGATCTCTGATGCATGAAGCGATGCTTGTTCTGCTAGATTGTTAAAGTGATTAAACATGGCAGCAAACGAAGGCTGAGCTCAACAGAACCACCAGGAACCGGAAACGTTCTGCTGTAGTCAGAGTTTTCATTCAAATAATACATTGATAAAATCCTCCAAGCTTGGCAGAAATATTGAAACAAAATTCAGACAAAATTCCACAGAGATGGAGGAAGAGAGATAAACCCAAATCAATGCCCTTTCCACTGATTTTTACTGAATATGTTTCATCTCTTGTTCCCTGACACACAGATTAAAGCAACCACAGATGCCAAGATTGTTGATTATTCACAGATTTTAAATATAAATGGAGCAAAAATGCTGCAGCAGCTGTGAATGTGATTACAGTCCCTACCAGACCAACTCACAGACTTTAATCATTAAAGATCAGTGGATTATTGCAAACTTCGTCTGAGTTAGAATGGATGCAAACTTGGTTTCAGAAATGAATAATATGAAACTGTCATGAATCTTATGAGCTGCACTCTACTTTGGTGCTGGCGGTCGAGTCCATTTTAAATCCATTCTGTCTGAATATTTGAATTCAGTCTGGAGTGGAAATCAGTGGCTTTTCAGGAGATAGAAATCTCAGTCTGTACTTGTTAAGTTTTTTGTAACTGTCTTGTCTTCACATTTGATCGTTGAACAACTAAGGCCCATTTTCTTCTATACTGGACAATTGGGTTTGGTGCAGAACCTTTAAAATCCATTTCTGTGTCCTGGTGTGGCTTGATGCTGGATGGGATGAGAGCCAGTTGAGTTTTTTATTGCTCTTGCTTTTTATTGTTTTCATAACTTGGTTTGTTTGTCCAAACAACATCTTTGCTTGGAAGCACGAAGGGCATCTGCCTCCAACATTGAAGCATCACATTTTTTTCAGATGATCGACATTTGGGCATAGGAGTCTGTTGTTCCTTGGGTTTCTGAGGGGCTTATTCATCCCTGCAGGTTTCCATGACTACAGAGTTGATAGTAAGATAACAGTGGCTCAATGGGAAGTTAATGAAAGAAGCAGAGAATGCCATTCTTATGGTTCACATGCTGTTGGATGCGAGTATTATATAATCACAAGTCAAGTTTATTTCTATAGCACATTCAGCAACAAAGCGGTTCAAAGTCCCTTAAAAATAAAAGCATAAAGCAATAAATAAACATAAAACAGCATCACAGAGACAATGTAAAGAGGAGTAACGACAACTTGTTCCAGTCGTTATCAATCAGAAGCATCTCTGATTTAAATGATCTCAGTGTTTCAGCATCTTTTTGGTTTTCTGGAAGTTTGTTCCAGATAAAAGGATTAAAGGTAAAAACATGGATGGGTTTCTCTAGATGTTACGACAACATTCAGGTGACAGAAGGCTGACTTTGTAACCATATTTATGTGGCGTTGAGTCCGACCCAGCTCTGCAGTCGTTTCAGTAACATGCCATGAAAAGCTGCACTGAGGTCCAACAGAACCAGTACTGAGGATCTTCCACAGATGGATGTCATTGAACACTTTGACTAAGGCAGTCTCCTTGCTGTGGTAACCATGGAAACCGGACCAAAAGACGTCAAGTGATCATTGTTAGAAAGCTATTGAAACAGATTTTTCGATAAATTTGCTACTAAATGCAAAATCTTTCTTCTCGAGCACTAAGTAAGAATGGTAAACTAAAAATAAATAAAAGATGCTATTCCTGTAAATACACTCTTAGTCATAGCTCTTATGGAACATAAGTAAAAGTATCTTAACAAAAGGTGATGACAAGATACATTGTGCTTACATGACATTCATTATGCAGAGAATGATGATCAGCTTTATGTGCTAATTAAACCTCTGGGGTTTAAGAAATAACCTGCACTGCTGAAAAGAATCATTTTAAATAACCTTATGAGTTTCTGTCAGCTGCGAGAACAACAAGAACATAATTAAATCAGCTGGAAATCGTGACACTTTCACATTTGTTTTTGCTCTGCAAAAATAATCTTCATGAGTTTATTGTTCTGTTAATTAAGAACAGAACAAAACAGAACTTGTAAAATCACATTTCCAGGCATACAGTATGCATATTAGTCTTCAGGTTTTGACTGAATCATCGCAACACATCGGTTGTTTTCATTTAAGTCATTCGGTTGAATGTTTGATGACCCAGTTTGTTCTAAGCTTCAGTTCACACACAGACAGCTTCACATTTGACCTTATATTTATATATATTGGCATGAAAACCAATGAGTGCGAGCTGCAAACAAAGCCCACATCATCGCGCCTCCACTGTCCTCCTCCACATAAAGCTGAACATGTAATTTGGTCTAAAAGGACATTTCTCAAGACATATTATTTCTATGTAGCTTTTCAAAAGCTAAAGTTGTGAGAAAAGTTTCCTCCTGGTAACTTTTTCAGTCTTTTTGAGGTCCATTTTTCCAATTGTTGCATTAATATTGATAAAAAAAATTGTTAGTTCCATTGGCAGATTATTTCACTCATAACATGGGAAAATGTCTTGTTATAAGTAAAATTATCTGCCAATAAAACCAACTTTCTCATCAATATTAAGGAATTATTGACTTAAAATAAGCTCCTAAATATTATTGAAAAGTTACTTAAAAGCTGGTTTGTTTTAAAGTGCACTAATAGAAACTAGATTAAAATTACTTGGTAAGACTTTGTGCTTTTGCAGTGCAGATTGTAAAGTTTCCCATTTCCATCGACACACAAAAGCATTTCAAAATAGGTTTGGGGCCCAGCAGGGAGCCCTGTGGAACACCTAATGTAATCGATAGAGTTGACTTTACTAGCTGTGTCTTTTTTTCTACGTATTTTGTTAATTTTTTACTCAGTAAAAAGTTAGTTTGGTAAAGTCACATGACACAACTTTGACTTGTAATTGTCTTGATGAAAGCCTTTTAACAGAACAATATTTAAAAAGTATAAAATATTTCCAAAGTTTAGCCACCTCTACCTGTTTGCAGAGGTTTTAAGTTTTAATTTTCTGCTTGGGCTGACCCACAGCTCGAGCCATTATCACAGATAATATGTGAGACATAATGGAGGAAAGCTGTGATTTAGCAGATCTGAATGCATAATGCAAACAGTCAGCTGGGGCGATTTGCTCCCCACTACTTATCTTTTTCCTCCAGTGTTTGACATAATTAACAGCTGTTTTTAGGACACAGCTGTCTGCCTCCACTCAAGGTAATCAGCACAAAAAGAAGCTTTACAGGATTTACAAATCCATCATTTTAAATTTATGATTAATGTACTGAGAATTACAGCAAGAATAAAGCACCATAATTATTTTCCTTTTACAACATTTTAATTTATTGAACTTTTTTTCATTTATTATTGTTTACTCAGTATTAATGTTAAATTGATGCTGCTCCTTTGCCTGAATGGTTCAGTCTTTTCCCAGAGTTATTTACAAACAGAGTTGGAAATGAGGAAGAGGAAAGATTGAGCCAAGATATTTGGCTCTGGTGCAGCTGAGGCTCTGATCCCAAAAAAGCTCTGATTTCTGTCAGAAGCTGATAAAACTGGAAAAAAAATCTTTGTTTTTTATTTTACATATGTGTTAAATGTTAAAATTGTCACCATGTTTTGACAGTTTGAGACAAATAATCTGTGAAAATAAACCAATCAACCTCATGCACTGGCTGCTAAATGTGCTAAAGATGGAGAAGCAACTAACCATTATTGGAAAACCGTTTATCTGCCATCAGCGTCATGCTAACTAGCATAAGCATTCATAAAAGGATCTGCTAGCTGCAGCGCCACATGAAGGGTGATTGACAGCGCTAAGACCCGCCTCCTGACTCTGATTGGTGACACAGTGACAATTTCAACAAATAAGTAATAAATATGTTTTTTTATAAAAGTTACATGTTGCAGCTTTAATTGGACGTTTCCTCGTGTAGATTCACAAAGAACTAAAAGTATCTTTTTTGTAAATCAAAGATACATCACATATTTTGTGCATTGAATGTAAATTTTGAGGAGTTTCTCCTTCCTGATGAACAGTCCTGCAGGAGAGAAACGAGAGTCGCCTGTTTTTCATTTGTTATCCAGCAGTTCAGACAGAAAATCGTCACAGCATTTAGTTTAAGCCCACTTTTATAGCCACGAGCCTCTGACAGCTGTTATACTAGCAGTGATACAGAAAAATGATTCAGAGGTGTCAGGAGAGAAGCGTAACCAACATGTGTCCTTCAGAGAATGAGTTCATCCACAAGCTTTCTCCCATCCAGTCTCTGGAAAACTGCCTTTGGTTTGGGAACGAGAAACAAAAGCAGCAAAATGCAGTGCTGATAAATCTACTACTGCAAGAAACAACTTCACATTAATATCCCAGAATGCAGCTAAATAACCACTGCAGGTCAAAAAAGGTGATAAATAAACACCATTTTTAAAGTACCGTAGTTAGGATTTATTACTAGTAGGGAATTTAAGCAAAAGAGCCTAAAAGGTTGTAATTTTCTTGGTCTACAATCCTAAAGCCACACTTCTCCACACAAAGTAATAGTTTTGCTGCGTTTGCTTTTAGGATCGGTTTGAGTGGAGTATTTATTAACAGCATGGAGAAGAAAGCTTTCCGAGTGGTTTCAGTTTGAATTGTGAGGATTTTCAAGGGGAAGTTAAACTAACCCAACACTTACATGAAGATTGTTTGAGAAAATGGCAGAAAGGTTAAGAAAGCTTGGAAGCTACTGTAAGATATAAGTTGTGAAAAAATCCTGATAATTTGAGCTGCTAACTGGGTTTCTGCTGGCATGACAATCTGTTTGTCTGCTTGAGTAGTATTTAGTAGCTGTTAGCTTGAGTAGCCGTTAGCTTGACAGCAAGTGTTAGCTTTCCCAGGTTAAACTCTTTTCTCGACATTAGCGGAATATAAACAAAGTTTTACACACATTTGTAATAAAAACGCAGCAACTGATGCCAAATCCTGATAAAGAAAAGTCAGTATTAACTAAAAAAGTTTATTTAGTTTTGTAAATAATGTTTACTAGGTCCTCTGAGCTAATTGAAAAGGAGGATTTAGGAGCTAAATAACTAGTTTTAAATCTACACTTAAAACTTGTATTTGAGTCTTAAAAGTAAGAAGTAGCTGCACAAGTGTCGTTCTTTGAACAGCTGTTATCTTGAGTCGCAGTCGATCTTTGCAACATTAGCTTAAATTGACAATTAGCTTGATTCGAAGCAGCTTTTCTTAAGCAGCTGTTAAGTTATGTATTGATGTTTCTATTCTATCTGATTTCTGTCTGATTTTCCAAAGTGAGAATCCTCTGACAGTTGTTTAGCAGTAGTAAGATATTGACGGTTCACAAAACCCCACCTAAAAGAGTGTATTTTGTACACTTCCAAAATATATCTTTGTTTCTACATTAGCTGCAGGGCTTTTTTGGTGGTATAAGTTTAATAACTTCTATTGAAAGTCATTAAAATGTGATGAATTCAGGCATCTGCATGTAAAGTAGTCTTCATCATTATTCAGAAGAGACGAGAGCAGTGAAGCATTTCAACTTCCAACACTTTCTAATAGTATTTTAATTTTACTACATGTTTTATACAACATGGAAAATTAGAGCAGCAGCTAACGCTCCTAAAACATATTTTTAGATTTTAATTTGCCAGAAAGATTGAGCGTCCTCTCTGCAGGACATTTTATAAATTCAGGCTTCATATTGTGGATAGACCAGTTACAGCTTCTCGTCTTTTTGTCAGTGATTCAGAGGAGCCGATTCTGTCCAGTCATAGCAGACAAAAGAAAGAATCAGAAAATCTGTCCAAGAAAAAAATGACAGGGGACCTGTTATGCAAATTTTGCATGTTTTTGTTCTTCCATTTGGGTTTCTACTTCTTCTAAAAACAAACCAAACACTTAAAAAGAAAACTCATCCAGTTTTTGGCAATAAGTTAATGTTTTTTGGTTTCAAAAAGCTCCAGAATGTGATGCCACAAATCAGCAGGCACTGTGGCGTTACCTAGCAACGCCTGCCGAGCCCTGTCACCTAGCAACCCACGCTGAGCTGCAGCGCATTAGGAAAAATGGCTACTGGAAAAGACAAAAGTTTAGTTGTTTACTTACCATCCAGAAACCACTTGCTGCATTCTTGTTGGCTGTGCAGGAGGCTCCACTTCTGCTTTTAGAAGATGTACAGTTGTATAATTGCACATCTGTTTTCAAATATGAGTATAAATGTTGAGTTGAGGGGCGTGGCCAGCAGCAGCTTACCTGGGTTTAAAGTGACAAGACGCCCTAAAACGGCTCATTCTGACTACAAAAATCTCAAAATTTAGCAAAAAATAAAACTAACATGTTTTGTATAGACCATCGGCCTATCACAACCTGTTTAAGGGACCATAATGGGTAATATTTAAGAATCAACTTAAAGAATTGAGTCCAGTTTCTTCTCATACAAGGAAGTGACCATCGTCCCATTTCATTCAAAATGTCCTCCAGAAGCAGCGTGTTCCCACAATCCAAGAGGAACTGGTGATGATGTGAGAGTGAAGCACAATCTCACAAAACCAAAATGAAAACAAAGTCACTTAAAGTTAAAACTTTGACATTTTGGATCTAAATATGATGATAATGCATCCAGCCAGAGAATCTCACTCAAAATAAAACCCCCTTTATCGAACATACTTCTTAACTGCACCAGTTATATTCCATAAGTTGCAAAACATTACAAAGTTATTAATTGAAACATAAACTACTATTACTGATGAAGTTATTGACCAAAGTGAAAGCCTCTGAGGCTTCAGAGAGTCTAACAGTCCTGAGCTCAGAGTGGTTTAATAAATGCAGATGTTAAACCTCTGCTCTCTTTCTCCTTGCAGTCTGGGAAATAATCTTTGCTTTTAAACATTTATTGGTAAAACTTCTCTATTACAGGTCTAGTTTGTTAAAAGCAAAAATATTCATTGAACTTCAGCCCTGAATTAAAGTTAAACGCCCAGTGTGGGTTCAGACAGCAGTTATTTCCTCTGTTGCTTATTGATCTTCAGTCTGACCTCATGATAAATTATAAGGTCACAAAATCAAAACAGAGCATTCGTGTGGACGGACTCAGACTGCCTATTATTCCCAGCTCGTTTGCTCTTGTGTTGGAAGTTTCCTCCGTGTCGGCTCAACGCTTTGTTTTATTCACAGACAGTGACTCATGAGTTGGGTAACCAAGAAATCGAAACTTTCTTTTCTTCTCTGTTGTCTTAGGAAAGTTCGGCAAAGACCAAAAGTAAAGGAAGTAATAATATCTGATGAATCATGAATATAATTTGATGTGGAGTGGATAATCTTTGTGTTAATCTTTTGTTCTTTAGTCAACAGATCACCTGAACTGTACAAACTCCCCAGAGTGGAAGTGGCCAAATCTGAAATTATATTGGAGATGTTTTTTTGTCCAAAGCTCCAGTAATGTGTCATAATTACCAGCCACAAAATCAACGTTATTTCCAATGAAAGTAGGGAAACTGAACCTTAACAGTACCAATAGTACCTATGTTTCCATTAAGTGATAGAAATTATGAAAATGAATTTGCTTAATGGAAACATACCAATTTTGTATGTGTTGAAGTAGAAATATTCCTCAGAACTGCAATGCAGACTTTTTTTTTGCATGACAGTCTGATGTTACTACTGGCAAAAACGGCAGAAAAGACAACAGGAAGTGGTACGACAAAGCTTCCTGTCACTCCATTTTTGTTTTTGTGAAACAGGAAGTTGGGCTCAGTGTCTTCTTCAGAGGTTTTTGTGTTGTTTCCTTCAGTGGTTTTTGGTGCAGCGCCCCCACAGGTGGGGAGGGGAACAGTTTCTTCAAAGTGTTTGGTTTGTTTGACTCAGTGCAGCGTGAAAACAAACCGCACCAGCTGAAAATGTTACAAATGTTGCAATTTTGGCCACAAATTGAAGAGAGTCTACGTGTAAGGAGCATCAGGAGGTGAACTTAATTTTTAATGAAGTGTGTGTTTTTATCAGCTTGTATTGCAAAACCAAAATATGGACAGTTTGGAGTGAGTCTGACTTCATATTTTCTGGTGAGCATACAGACAGTAGTCTCTGTAAAAAAGAAAAACAATAACAATGGTTCAGGAGGAACAGCAGCGTCTGTTCTTCCTAATAAACCTGAGGGAAACCATGCTGGTTGAGAACATCCTGTTGTTATTCCATCACTGCTTAAAAAAATCTCAACATGATTTTCAATAAGAAAGTTCTGCAGGAGGTCGACTCGACAGAACAGCAAAACATTTTGTTCCCAAAGCAGAAATCTGTTGTCTGCAAATCTTTTTCAGTCAGACGCAGTGATCAACACAATGAAGCGCCGTCTAACAAAAGCTGCTGCAATGTTAGCAAAACTTTGGAAAGCATAAAAGTGAAGGTTACGTTCAATAAAATTTCCATTTGCTCTCATTCTGATCTTTGTTCCTGTTATTTCCAAATGAAGGTAAAGTAGAAGACAGAAAGCTCTTCAGAACTGAAGAACTGTTCATGGTAAATGTAACTCGGCCTTTTAAAGCTCTAATTAGCCATTAACATTTTTCCCTGCTTGTAAATTTCCCCCTTTTTAACAAAGTGCCTTTAACATTATAAAGAGTCGAGAGTTTAATTTAGTCATCCTGGTCTGTTTCCTGCCCTCTTCTCGTCCATTATCAGGAGACGGATAAGCAGTTTAATAAGTGTGACTGTCTGTGTCTGATTTAATGTGATATAGACAAATATCCAGGAGGGGAAATTAAAACAAATCGAGTGTTTTGTTCTGGGTGAGGCCTGAGGCTCTCTGGGTCACAGTAATGATGAAATGCTGGGTTATTTTTCATCATATTTGGCTCAAAAGTTTTGCTTAAATTGTGTCAACTGTTTTGAAGTTTACTTTATGGTACATCTAATGCAAATACATTAGTGCACTAGAAATAAAACAAAACTGACTTACAAGTAACTTTCTACCATTCATAGCAGTTTTTTAAGTCAATAATTCTTTAATATTGATGAGAATTTAGTTTCGCTGGCAGATAATTTCACTTATGTGGGAAAAATTTCACATTGAAATAATAACAGTACTTTTTAATCAATATTAAGGAATTATTGACTTAAAAAATCTCATATTCTTGCTGAAAAGTTACTTTTAAGTAGCTTTGTCTTATTTCAGATGTGCAAAAACATGAAACTTGACAAAAATACTTGGTAAGATTTTGTGGTTTTGCAGTGTTTGCTCTGGAAAAATTACATTTGATGTTCTGAACTTTGGCATTAACATGCTTTTTACCCTATAATGTATTTCAAAATATTCAAATTCAAAATGCTTTATTTCTGGCAGGATCGTTTTTTAAGTGCTGTTTTTTTTCTACTCCAGTTCTGATCAGGATTTTTACTGTGATGCCCAGGTCATATATCGTTACAGCCGCTCGTAAATCTTATATCATATCCTTCAAATGGAACAAAAAACATGGAAATGTGAATTTTACATGATTCATCCCTTTTAAGAAAATAGATTTTATGTTTTCTCTGGTTGTTTTTGTTAATATTAACACTAATTTTATGACCAAAAACATTTAATTGTAGCAAAAAAAGCAAAAACTAAAATACTTTCTCACTGAATCCCTCCTGCAAGTTCTGAGTTTTATTTTTTAGTTGTTTCTTCAACACAACAGGCCAAAGTTTCCTCCTACTTGCTGAACACAGAGTCCCTGATCATGCATAGATATGAAATATCTCCTCGTTTCCTAATTATTTCCTCTATGCAGAAGCGCTCTGGCAGTTTTTATATCTTTGTAGTTTAAACATCAGCAGGATAATGGAGTTTAGGCGTCTCTGGAGGATCATCAGAGTTTCAAATATTCTGCTTTTTATTCTCTTCAGCTTTCATGAAATCTGAGAAGATGAACTTCAGAAGAAGATTTTAGACCCTCAGTGTTCCTTCCAGATCTGATTGTTTTTAACAGATGAACATTTTAACCAGTCATTAGAGATTTCTCACACGGCCGTGTGCAATATGTTAACAAACACTCACAGACATGCAAACTCAGCTGCAATGACCTTTTCTGACCTTCACATTTGATGTAGAAAAGATCTGAGGGAGGAAAAATTCAAGAAAATGAAAACTGAGGTGAAAATTGTTTTTCAGCATCTCTTGTTAATGTCAGGGTCAGAAATTAACTGAAAATGTTCAGCATTGTTTTGATGCTGCTCTGATTTTAGGGCTTATTGAAACACATTGACGCTGAAATTCGTCTTTTTCATTGAAACTTCCTGTATTTTCTGAGCAGCAGATCAGATAAAACTTAGCAATAAAACTATTTTTAATTTAAAAAAAAGTGAAATAATTAAATGTCATGCATAATAATTTTATAGAACATGCTTTTCAGTTGTGGTTTAAGATAAATATTCATTATTAATTAATTATCTCTGTTTGTGTTTTAAACTTAACACTTTCCATTCATAACCAAACTGTTTTTGTTTTAATGACATTGAATTTGAAGCCTTTTAGATTTTTATTTGCTCTAAATGATCTTCTGTTTTCACATGATTTTTATTTTTTAAATTGTCCTTTATTTGCCCCTGTTTCATAACTTTGGGCCGTTTGAAATGCATTTTGTCAGAAAATAACAGGACATTCAGTGACTAATGGGAATTACTTTGTGCACTGAGAAGAACCGATTGAATTTTCTTCGTGAAAACAATTAAAGGAGGAAACTGAAAGACTTTACCAAGTCATAGAGTTTAATGAGCCGTGAAATAGATGGTAAGGTACATAACTACAGATTTCTGTTCATGTTGCATGTTTGAGGACAAACTCTTGAAGGCTTTTACTTCACTGCCTTACTGATCCACTTTTTACTGAATTCTGCATTAAATGTTAAATAGTTTAACTCCATCATATGTTTGTCTTATTTAACAATAAACCTGACCTCTGGATCAGTTCGGCCTTCAGGCGTTTAATCAATCAATCAATCAATCAAATTTTATTTGTATAGCACATTTCAGCATCACGGCATTTCAAGGTGCTTTACATAATTAAAAACAAAATAAAAACAGCATGTGACATTGAATAAACAGTAAGAAAGAGAGAGAGATTTTGGAATTGTTACGGATTTTAAGCTCCTGACGTCGCTGGACTCCGCCGTCCGTTTCACACGGGTTTTATCCAGGCCGTCGCCTGACAGGACAAGGTCTAGGAGTACGATTAATTATAAATGTCCCTGGAAATGAACAGGAGGATTTCATTCATTCTAATGTTCTTTTTCTTTCTTTTTTAGTTCTGCTTGTTCTGTTCATCAGGAATGACTAATGCTTTCATTGGTATTGTGTTTCAGCTGCTTTCCTTTCAGTTTCTCTAATAAAGGGACTAATTTAGTTTAGCTGTTATGTGAGCATCTCAATATGATCAAAAAGTAACTTTCTTCATTGCACAAAATAGAAACAGCAATTTGTAAGCAGAGAAGGCCAGAAAACTTCTAGTTTACAATTTGCAACATCAGAAATGTTGAGAATTTCAAAAGTCTAAAAATGTCAATTAATTTAAATTAATTTCCATGTTTTAGCATTTATGTACTCTTTCTTTTCCTTTCTACAACAGCCACAATACGCCATCAAGATTTAATATAAATGCACTTCAGTCAAAACTGCAAATTTTAAAGTTAAATGCGCCACAACTGTAACGTCTCTTATTTTCAGTCAAAGGTCGATTCATTATGTTAGACTAAAAATTTTGTAAAACTATACTTTTGATATTTTTAAGAGCCATTTACAGAATGATAATCACAAAGCCATTTTTGTCTAAATCTAAACTGATTGAACTATTTCCACTTTCTTTTCTTCTTCTCAAATTTTAAACTAGAATTTCAAAACCATTTGAATAGAAAAATTAGTTTTTGAATTAAAAATTGTTTCAGGATTCAATCATGACCCTAAAAATTGGAATCGAATCACAAAACATTCACGTCTCTACACTTCACATTTTTATTCGCAGTGGCTCTTTAATCACAGGAGGAAACAAAATGAGCATTTCCTTTCCTCTCACAGATTCACACAGTGGTAAGAATTTGGCAAAATGTCAAACCTAACCGCTCCAGTTCCAACTTCCAGCTCAGCCTGCGAACAAAATCATGTTAAATCACCCTGGAGGAAATTGTTAGTGCATTTATAAAATAATTAATCAGGCAAATCTCACTCCTGATAACTGAATTCCTGCTAAAAAAGTAGATGCTAATTACCAAGTCAGATTAAGTTTATCTGAACCTAAATGGCTGCTCAAAATATGTAAATAAGTTTGAATTCCACCTGCTAATCTGCATTTACACTTGCTCTAACAAAAACACTGGGGAAAAAGTGTTTTTTAAAAAGTGGTGTGTTTTGATAAATTTAAGTCATTCTTTTAATTAAACTGATGGGATTTTATGGATATTTTATTGAGAATATTTTAACCTTCTGCTGTTTAAGCGATGCTAAAGAGGCTAGGAGAAAACCCTTGAAGCGCAACAACCAGTCAGGAAACACATAGGAGCCATGAATGCAGTTTGAGTCCATATATGAACGCCAAGTGGACCAAAAACACTCCAAAGCATCAGGATCCAAGATGCCACTCCAAAAACAGGATAACAGCGCAGGGCATTCTGGGTAAATACATTCTGTTAGCCTAGTGCTAACAGGAGAAATGACTCGTTTTTTTTCTAGACAAAAGAGAAATGGCTAAAATCTGACGCTTCTCCATTTTTGTTGACATTTCATGAAGAAGGAAAATGAGCTCATCGTCTTCTTCAGAGGTTTTCATGTCATTTCCTTCAGCGGTTCCTGTTGCAGCGCCCCCACAGGCGAGGAGGGGAACAGGTTTTTGAAATAGTTTGGCTGGTTTGATATATTGCAGTACAAAAGAGAACCACAGCAGCTGAAAATGTAGCAAATCGAACTGAGTTTACCAGACTATCAGGTGGGAAAACACCCCAAAAACAGTTATTAAAAAATGTATTAAGAAACACTTAAGATCCTTAGTCCCGTAATTATTTCATGAAAAAAGAGGAAATGATTTATTCTTTGAAACAAATTTTAATTTCTTTTACTCTATACCTTTGTTTAATACTTTTTATCTCACATTGGTTAACTTAAAATGTATTTAAATAAACTTTCCTCTCTTTAAAGTGTCCAACATGCAGCTGAGTCTTGCACATTTTCTGATTTAGACGCAATTCACAGAATCTGTTTCTGACCTGAAGTCTTACATGAGCACCACATGTTCACATCCATGTGCAGCTTCCTCATCTGCCTGAACGTTTTGAGGAATTACTCATAATCACAGCAGCAACGAGCGCCTCAGCACTTAGGCTGGGAACATCAGAATACACTTGCTGACCGTTGTTTTTCCTCTGAAATTTATTTTCTCTTCTCTGCATCTCGACGCAATGCACCATCTTCTGTCTCAAGTGGAAAATGTGTTTTCTGCTCTTTGTGTCACTTGAGGTTGATTATGTGTCTCCATGTATTCACAGTGAGCGTCAGAAGGAGCTCATTCATGCAGAAAAGCAGCTCTGGAGGAAGCATAGGCCCATTACGGATGTTTTTTTTTTCTTGCTTTCACAGTTTCTTCGCTAAAACATTTTCCAACAATTACAGGACATCCTTAATGTGCATTCGTGAGTTGTGACATTTCATGTTCCTGAATTATATAACAACATCCATACTTTTTATTTCATTCTTCATTTCATTTTCTGTTGCACAATTATACAACCTTACAACTTTGAAAAGCAAAAGTGGAGCCTCCTGCACAACCAACAAGAATGCAGTAAGTGGTTTCTGGATGGTAAGTCGACAACACGTTTAAAGGTAACCTGTCATCCTTCGTTGAACAGGTGAGGAAAGGTCTTTGGCCTAAACAAAACATGTTTTGGCACATTGTAATAATGAGGCGTTCGTCAGAATGAGCTGCTTTATGGCCTCTATCACTGTAAAACCAAATTAGTTGCTTCTAACTCAACATTTAAAATTCCACGTGAAAATAGCTGCAAACAGATGCACAACTATACAAGCATACATCTTTGAAAAGCAGGAGTGGAGCCTCCTGCGTAACCAACAAGAATGCAGCAAGTGGTTTCTGGACAGTAAGTCAACAAGAAAACACTTATATTTTCCAGCAGCCATTGTACAGCGCATACAGAGATATAACCAGCTGACCAAATGTGCTGGAACTCTGCTGGCGTTGCTAGGTAACGGTGCAATGCCTTTGGAATGTGACTTGACAATAAAGAGGTTTTGTGAAATGGCTCATTTTCCAGACACCTAAAAACATGAAGTTATTGCCAAATAACAGCTGGAAGTTTGTTTTAAAGTGCTGGACTGGTTTTAGAAGCAGATAAAACTCAAATGGAAGAACAAAAACATAAAAAAATTGTGAATTTTGCTTAATAAATCTACTTTAACATTTCTTTTCACGGAGTAACTGAAGCATTTTTTTTAAATCAGAAAAGATAAGTTGGTTCCTCAAACTGAACGCTGGTTTTGTTCATTTAAGGTTCTGAAAGGAAGATGTGATACATTGTGGAGATGTTACATGTTTTTTTGTCATAAATTCCAAGAAATCCTGATGCTTAAAAAGAAAAATGTAGTTGGTGCTCCCGGTTTGTTTATCTACCCTAACAGCAGCTTGGCAGAGCTGCAGAGTCCTCCATGCATCACTGCGTTTGGGTCCAGCCTGTCCGCTGCTTTCCCACACATTCCTCCGTCTCTTTCACACTCCACACATTTCTTTTCTCCTTTTGTTGCCCTGAAGGCTTCGGCACATTACAAAGAGAAGCAGGGAGCTCAGATCTGGCTTTCATGAGTTCTGTAGCACAGAACCAGAACTTTGTTAAAAGGCTTGAGCAAGTTTTTGTCTCCTAACATCAGGAAGATTCTTCTTAGATCTGAATTATGAAGCAAATACGAAGGAAGATGAGTCATTATAAGGAGCTCCTGTCCTGTTTGGATGTTTTATAAGGAAATACTAAGAAAATATAAAAATAAAAAATACAATTTCAATAAAGTCATAATATTACGAGAAAAATCATATGAGAATAACCTCAAAATAATAAGAGAATAAAGTCTTAAAATATGAGAATTAAGTCATATTTTTAGAACAGAGTTGTATGAAAATAAAGTCATAATGCAAGAATAATTCAACATTCAAAGAATAAAGTCATCATATTAAAAGAATAGTTGTAAAAATATAAAAATAGTCATAATATTTCCATAATAAATCCACAATATTATGAGAATAAAGTTGTATTAATAAAAGAATAAAATAATAAAATTCAAAGAATAAAGTCATAATGTTATAAAATTAATATGATAATAAATTTGTATTCTGAGAATAAAGTCATGAAAAATTCAATTCTGATAATAAAGATAAAATAATAGAAAAACAGTAAAAATTCAGAGAATAAAGTCACAAAATTACAAGAATAAAGTTGAAATAATACGAGCATATAGTTATATTATTGCAACAATGAAGTTGTAATATTATCACTTTATTATTGTAAATAATCCCATAATATTTATCAAATAGTATCAGTAATATTTTGACAATAAAGTTGTAATATTATCACTTTATTCTCATATTATTGACTTGATTCTCATACGACTGTTCCGTCTTATGTGATTTTTCTGAATTTTTAAATTTATCGTAATACTCCGTCGTACACAGCAGATCGTTAAGATCGAGGTGTGACAGACATTTTCTTGTCAGGCATCACATCTCATGATTGGGTCTAAATGAAGTGTTTATAAAAACATGAGGCAGCCTGTCAGGGAGACTCAGACAGAAAACCACCTTCGTTTTCTGAGGCTGGAAGGAGAAAAACAGCAGAAGCCTCAGAATGTTGATGCTCTTGGAAGTGACTGGAAGTGAATTGTAATGGGATCCTGCTGCCTGCGGCACGTCGCAGGAAAACTAACACATCTGGTCCAAATCTGTGGATCTTTTTCACAGCATAGATTTAAATATGTGATTTTTGTATTTATGCATAAATATTTTAGTGGAACATGAATACCTGACAGGTTCACATGGGAATAGAAACGGCCTGAGGCGCGGCGCTGCAGGGGGACAACGAGGGAATATATTACTGCAAAATACTTTAAATAATTATTTCAACTATTTTCTAAACTATTCATACAGTTCCTTATTTAAATATTTTTTCTGAATGGTGAGGCTGTGAATGATATGAATAAGCACACTACACAGTAAAGTCCTCCTGAATATTTAAGGAGATAAAGGAAAAGGTTTATGCAAAATTTGTTGAAGGACAATTCTCTTCCTCGGAGTTTGTGAAGGAAATCCTAAAGCAGTTCATCTCAAGGGAGAAGGGAGGCGAGCCATGTGCTGCAAAATTCAAAACCTTTCTTCAAAATTAAAGATGTTGAAATGTCCCCCATGTTTCTGTTTACCTCTGCAAAAGAAAGTCAGTTAATTCGACTTAAATAGCTGTTTACATACACTGAATAAAAAGAAACAGATTTTTTCTCACTGTCTGAAGTTAAATAAAATCAAACTTTTTTTGTTTTGGTTTAGTTAGAATTACCAAAATTATTTCTATATACTAAATGTCAGAAAACTTGGCGAGATTTTTTAGAAATTATTCATGCAATACTGTTGATAACTTCTGTTTTCAACTGTACAGATGCAACCTTGAAAAGTGTAATTTATTCCTGAAGTTTGTGTTTGGAAAGAGAAGAAGCAACACGTGGGCAGCGTTCTCCAAGGTTTGAGCTTCCTTATACTGTAACTAACCCTCAGCCTATCAGAAAATGATTTTGCATTTCAATTCCCTCTGATGGATGATTAGTAATTTGGGAAGAATGCTTCCCCCCAGCAAACTGTGTGGGCTCTGACTCCTTAACCTTTTAAACTCATCCACCAATCACAGGTTCTGGATAACGTCACATAAAAAACCGGAGGGTTACAACGAGACTCTGCCTACAAACACCTCAAGAGACGAGATGAGATCAGTTTGGAGCTGAAGTGCAAAATAATAGAGATTACACTGACAAGGGTGAGCCTGTTCCCAAGTTCCTGCAGGAACTCTGAAGTTTAGCCGTAAGGCAGAATATTTTGTGTTAGTTTGTATTCTTGCTCATCACTGATGTCCCTTTTGGTCAGAAAACAGGGTTTCCATAGTAATGTTACTCAAGACAGGTTCAACTTTATATATGGTAAAAAATAAAATAAAATAAAAAAAAGAAGAGGAAAAAGAAATTCAATCTTCTGCTGCCCTCTAGGGTATTAATGGTAGAAGTGCAAGTATACATAAATTAAATATATTAGAAAGTATACAGTATAAGATTAATTGTATACTGTATAGATTACAATATTTAAACAAAGAACAGATTTGCTGCCATTATGCGGTTGAAACCATAGGTTTACATTCACCAAAATAAAACACACAAACTTAGTTTACTGTAATTTTAATTCATGCGTTTAACTTAATTTAGTTTTGTATAATACAATCAGATTAAATTAGCTCCATTCTGACAAACTGATTTTTATGGACAACAAATACTGTAAATTTGGAAACATTTGCTCTTTATTTGTCAAATATTTCAAGGGGAACAGATTATTTCAGACAGCTGAAATATTTAGTTCCAATCTGCTCTCTAACTTTGGCAAAACAAAACAAAAAGAGAGCAAATGTTGACAAATCTACAGGATTTGTTGTCCACGATGAAAGGAATAAAACAGAACAGAATTTCACACAAAACCGGCCCCATTTCAGGCTGTCTAACTGGATGTTTTCCCCTTCCAATATGGCGGAGGGGTTGACGTCTCAGAGCGACGTGCAGCTTGTCATACATCGGCGACGAACTTCTGATTCGTCATCGTTCGCGTCGTTGAATTTGATTGGTCGTTGGTGTTCCAGCGTTATAGATTCCGAGTAGAAACACGGACTCCCTGTTTTCTACCCGTTATCCAGCGGACGTCGCATCTTCTCGTTGTTACAGCAAATGTTTAATTCACTTATTTAATGCAGCTGACGTCGTTGTAATCGTAAAAGCTCGAAGCGGCACCAATTCCGTCCGTTTCAGGTAATTTCTAAGGTGTTTGTCCTGAAATTAGTTGCTAGCTACCTGGCTAACACGAGTTTACCTTAGCTACTGCTTTTAGCGCTAATTTTGCCGATAAAACTCCGTAATTTACTACATGTTTGTTATTTACATACAATATGTGGCCTTTCTTTGAATTTTTTAAGCAAACGCCGACTGTTCTCTCTTACTGGTCAGATTTAAACCTTTTGTGAAATGCTTTAATTCATCCTACAGTTAAATTGACTATTATGTGTTTTTAACTATTGTTTTAATTCTTTTCCAGGTTAAATCTGGTCTCAGTTTGAGTGAAAATATTTAAAATATCATTTAATTCACACAAATGTATACAAATCAGTCTCTACCTACAGCAATGTAGTCTCTACATTGTAAAAGACAAAATAATCTATGTTTTTCTGGAGAATATTTCCATATTAGTCTAAAACTGGACAGAGAGCAGGGCCGGTCCAAGATTTATTAAGTCCCTGAGCAGAAAGGGGAGTAGATCCCCCTTCCAGTTAAGGCTACTGGTGTAACCACATGTTATATTAAAAAGTCTCTGTTTCCTATTAAAATTATTGCTTAATCATTAACTGGAGTATAAGACATAAAAAGGCAACTTGCTAAGCCAAAAGTGCATATAATATATATACATTTTGAATTTAAGATGAAAACACATTTATGCTTTAGCCCAAACTTTTGAAGTGACAGTTCAATTTCACAAAAAGGAAGGCTATGTTAATGCACTTTAGGCAAGAAAATATTTATTTTTTTATTTAAGCAAAGAAATTTTAATTTTTCGTTTTGCATCTTTTAATGTATTCTTAATATTGCGTTAAAGTGGCTTAAGTAGTTAATTGAAAAATCTGTAGAATGTGTACATTTCTTTAACTGATTAATCGATTGTTAATATAATAGATGTAGTTTTGTAAATACAGTAATAAGTGACTAAAGCTGCAGATAAAAACATTTTATTTTTGTCCCCAGTCATGTCCTTCCAGCCGGACCGTGGGGGTCCGAGGGGACAGATGGCCCCCGGCCAGAACTACCTGAACCCTCCCGCTCCACAGCCTCCTGCTGCGCCGTACCGTTACGACCCACAGACTCCACCGGGTTCGGGTTACCATGGCAGCGCCAGCTACATGCCCCCCCACCCTGACTTCATGCAGTACCCTCCCCCGGCTCAGTCGCAGCAGAACCCCGGCGCTCTGAGTCAGTGCCCGCTACGCCCGCCTTTCCCCAAACCCCCTCCCAATTTCCCGCCTCCTCCTCTGCCCAGCTCAGCAGGGGGTCCGTCTCCCGGCTCCCAGGTGTCTGCTCAGACCTCCTACCCCCCCTACATGATGCCTCCGCCCCCACTGCCTCACCCAGCCATGCCTCCGCCCATGAGCTACCACGCCCCGTACCCCATGAACTACCCTCCTTTCCCTCCTCCGCCCTTCAACCCCGGCTACACCCAGACCGCCGGCCCCTTCCAGCCGGACCACGGCGTGCGACACGGGGGGCCGTACCCGTACGAGAAGTCTGCCGACAGCCGGAGGTCGCCGGAAAGAGGGTATCGCCATGACGACCACAGGCAGAAGAGCTACGGCTACAGCGAGCGGCACAAAATGGAGTTCAGTGGAGAGAGGAAGGAGCGCGGGAGGAGTCCGGACCGGCGTGGGAGAGCGGAGGGAGGGCGCTACAAAGCTGACTACGACAGAGGGAGGAGTCCACCGCGACACCGGAGCCGGGAGAGGAGCAGGTAGGGGTCAAACTGATGGCCCGGGGGCCAAAACCGGCACGCCTCTGCTTTTTAAGTGGCCCTCTATCTGGCTCAAATTCTGTAGACATAAAAAACAAATTATTTATTAATCAATAAAAAAACTATTCAGTAATAAGGATCTCACTCCTGTCTGCTTCATCACAGGGAGCGGTATCGCCACCGAGATGTTCGCCGATCCCAGTCACCCGATCGGTACAGGAAGAGACCTCGGAGGTACGACTGTCAGGTTCACACAGGGAGGCAGCAGAATGTCACCTTAAAGCTCATGATAAATGATGATAATGTCATTTTGAGACAATTTTCAACTAATAAAACGATAAAGTTATGATAAAAGTACAGCCTCTGAAAGTTCAAACTTTAATTTAAAGGGATAAATCAAAATTTTATCATGAAAATATATTTTTCATGGCAAATTCTGACCAATAAAGTGATCTTTTTCAGCGTTTCTTAGATTTAGGTCTGACGACCAAACTTGAAATGAGCAGCCAGAGCTCATAAAGATGTGAGCCACTTTTAGAAAACCTGAAAGTGTGTTTTAATTTTTGTTTTGTGTAGTCGCTCAACGAGCCGAGAGAGGAAGCGAGGGCGCTGGGAGGAGGAGAAGGAGCGGAGGTCGGACAGCTCCTCCGGGCCGAGCCGGGAGCGCAGCTACTCGTCCCTCCGGAGCCGGGACGCCGACGAGGCGTTCGGCGAGCGCGATCGGCAGCGGGACAGAGAGAAGGAGAAGAACGACGAGGAGAAAGAGGAGGAAGAGCTGCTAAAACCCGCCTGGATCCGCTGCACTCACGCAGAGAGCTACTACTCCAACGACCCCATGGACCAAGTGGTACGTTCAACCAGCACACTCTGGTTCACGGGCCAAACCCGGCCCGCTGTAGCTCTTTATGTGGCCTTCCAGATGCACCCCGAACAGTTGTGTGCTTAAATGTTATTTTATCAATCAAATCAGTGATTTTCATCTGTTCTCTGCCAAACTACATCAATCAGTCCCTCCAGTTTTTTTCAGATTTTGCACTGAATTAATCGCACAATAAATTAAAATTTCCACACTGCAAAAACATAATTTTTTTTGTCTGGTTTCTGATTCTAATATCTTATTATACCAGAAATAAGACAAAACTAACTTACAAGTAACTTTTCAGGAAGGTATAAGAGCTGGTTTTATGTAAATAATTCCTTAATATTGATTTTAAAAATACTAGTTCCATTGGCAGATTATTTCTCTTACAATAAAACATTTTCCTCTTTTTATAAGTGAGATAATCTGCCAGGGAATCCAGAACGTTGTTACCCTGATTAATTCCTCCAGGATTTCATGATTGTTTTTTTGCAATTAAAATCACACTTTTAGAAATATTTGCACTTATATGATGTCAAATGAGACTTTCTGTTATTCTCCACATCAATAAAGGGCGATAACTTGACATCAACTAAAGCTGAAGCAGCAGTTTAGTAGAATTTAGAAACACTGCCACCTACAGGTGGGAGTTTGCATCACTTAAACCCAAAAATCTTCACCATTTTTGCAAAAATGGCCAACAAACTCAGAATTATGCATCAGTGTGGAAAAACGTGATTGCAAGTTTATTGCAAAGTTTATGCAAACATGGTCAAAAACTTTGGGTTTAAGTGATGCCAACTCCTACCTGTAGGTGGCAGTGTTTGTATTGCTGCTTCAGCTCTAGCTGTCAGCCATAGTTTTTGCCATATATAAGCAAAAATGCCTTGCAGATATTTCTAAATTTCTAATTTAGATTGAAAAAAATCACAAAAACAATTAGTGTGAAAAGATGTTTGATATTATTTAATTTTAAGAACTTATTGGTTACAGACACAGCTATGTATTAATATTTTAGCTGTTTTTTAATGGATTCTGTTAATACATTCTGGAGCGTTCTCGGTCTTGATGCGGCTGAAAGTGAAAGGATTTTGCCGCCTGCTGTAGATCATCAGGCAACGCCTCAGATCGTCTCCTGCGCGGTAAAAGCTTTCCTGATCCGTGTTTTCCTCCATCGCTCTGACCTTTACCAGGAGTCTGTGAAAGCTGCAGCAGGAACGCTGGCTGCTCTTCCAGGAACGCCACAGAGACTGTAAATGTCGGAGTAAACTGATTTATCACGACTGTCTGTGCTTCTTCTGCCGGGACAGTGAGGATGTTATCACTGAGTGAACAAACGGAGGGCGCAGACTGACTTTGGCGCTCAGATCGAAGGTTAAATGGAGCCGCTTTATGGGAATGAAAGCTCGATAATTTAATGCGCTTCTCGTTCCGGGACAAAATTAAGTTTTCACAGTTTTCAAAATGAGATTTCAGGAGAGTGTTTGTGGCATCCTTAAAGCACTCAGTTTGTCTTGATGATCGTTGTCATTTGATCGGCCCACAGAGCGACTTTCAGCCTCTACAAACCTGATATCTAGTGAAGTGATCACATTAAGCCACTCAGACAGCCAACCCTGTCACTTCACACTCTGACATTCCTGTAAATGTCACAGAAAGCTACATTAAAGTGTCCTTTCTGTGTAATAATAATTTCTCTGCAGGAGTTGGAGGCAGAAATCGCATTAAGTTCACTTCAGTCCTCTTTAGCTGCTGCTTGGACGTTAGAAACTGTTAGCATGTTGGTTGGATGCTGTTTGCAAACTTTTCTCTTTCCTTCCAAATCCAACAATGATCTTACAGTCAGACGCCACAGGAAAAAAATCTTTATGTCTGAATACATTTGCAAATATGTGTTTTTATGTTTCTCTTAGAGTAACAGCTTCTTCCTTAGTGGGCGGCATTCAGCCGCGTTCTGGCATGTCTGTGAATTTGCTTTTTACATTTTTCCTAAGAATTTAGACTCCGTGTTTCTAAGCTTGTGATCTTGGCACACAGAGATCCGTTTCCTTCCTCTGTTTCAGGGCGACTCCACGGTCGTGGGAACCAGCAAACTGCGCGACCTTTACGAACGCTTCGACAACGAACTGGTGAAGCGGCAGGAACGAGCCAAAGCCGCTCGACCCAAATGGGAGCCGCCTAAAACCAAACTGGACGAGGATCCAGGTGTGAAGCCCAACACTTCACCGGCTCTGCTGCAGTTCTTCTTTATAGATTTTATTCGGGTTTAGTTTTTTACCCTGATGCAGAAAGAGGCTGCAAAACAGTTACTGTATGAAAAGCTGAAAGTTACATTAAATCACTGTAACTTTATTTATCTGGCGCCTTAAATAGGCCCTTTAATCCCAGTTTTAAACAGAAGAATCTGAAATATAATCCAATAGAATTACAGATTAGGTGTGTTTATTTGTAACTTTTAGATTGTATGAAGATTTAATCCTGGGTTTAGACGTGTTTACGTGGAGAAAACAGAGCCTTAAAGCAAATTAAAGGAAAGGTTTTTTAATAAGTGGACTTCATCAGATCATGAGCTCATCATGCTTCTGCTGAATAAAATTTAAAAAAATAAACTGCTATTGTGTGAAACTTTAAAAGTGTTGAAAATGCCAGTTAATATCCAACTTCCTGTTATCGTTTTGCAAACTAAAGTAACTCATTTAAGAATCACAGTGGAGATACTGTGATTCAGATTTATTCATGTAAAACATTGATAGTGCATATTAATCATAAATATGCCAGTTTGTAGCTCCAGGCTAGTTTCTGTCTGCTTGTCCCTCAGCAGATTGATGTTTGCATAAAAACATGAGAGTCCTGACATTGGACCAGATTAGTGAATACATGTCCCTGACTGATGCACGTTCTGTAACTTATGTTACTTCACTTCTTCTGTTGGTACTTTTACCTTTTCTGCTGCTACTTCTCTTATTTCTGTGTCATCTTCTACTTCTAATTTTGTTACTTTCACATCTTCTGCTAATTTAATGTCATCCCCTATTTGTATTTTTCTTTTACTTTGCATTCTGCTGTTTCCTCTACTTCTACCTTTTCTCTCACTTCTTTGGCTTCTTGCACTTCTACTTTTATTTTTCTACTTCTGCATCTTCTGCAGTGATTTCAAGACAATGAATTAAAATTTCTATTTATTTATGTTAAAACATTTTCAATGCCTGTCATTGAAGATGTTTATACACATATATAGAGTTTACAGAAAGAATATGGAGTGTTTACATGGTGACTCCTCTGATGTCGGTGACCTTTCAGTGACCTTTCGGCGCAGCTTCACCTTTGCCTTTTCGCTGCAGACGACAGCAGCAGCGAGTCGGACTGCGAGTCGGACGGCGACGGCAGCAGCTGCTCCAGCAGCTCCGACTCCGAGGTTTTCGACGTCATCGCTGAGATCAAGAGGAAGAAGGCGCATCCGGACCGTCTGCATGAGGAGCTGTGGTACAACGACCCGGGCCAGGTGAGACCAAACCAGTTGGCGCCCAGTTCAGACCAGTGAGGCTGGGGAGGGTTCCTTTCTTCATTTCTATCCTTCCTCTTTTCTTTCTTTCTTCTTTGTCTCCTTCTTTTCTTTCCTCCTTCCATCCTTTTTTCCCTTCCTTCTCTTTCCTTCTCGCTCCTTTCCTTCCTTCGTTCTTTAACTTGTCTTTTATTGCTAATTCTCCATATTGAAAGTTTCACCACTTCTGAAATATTTGCCATTGATCTATAAATCTACATCTAGAATATGTAGATGTATAGATGAAAAGATCCAGATTCCTTCCGGATCTTTTCCGCTCCTCCCCTCGGTCGGGTCCGTAATCTTCCAGTGGGAGTAAATCCCAGCAGATTAACGGTCCGATCCCGCCGTGTTTCTGTGACGCCATCTTGATTTGTTCCTGAACCTGTGAGAACCTGGGAGCTAAAGGTCGGCAGCCTGCAGCGTTTCCTCCGGTTCTACCTGGCGCCATCATGGATCTCTCTCCTCCTCTCTCTCTCTGTCCAGATGAATGATGGCCCCCTGTGCAAGTGCAGCGCCAAGGCCAGACGAACGGGGATCCGCCACAGCATCTACCCCGGAGAGGAGGTGGGGCACGCTGTGAATAAATCACCCATCGTGACCTTGACGCTGCGCCACAGCACGGCCAAGGGCAGCATCTCACTCATTCCCACACAAAGGCCATTCTCTCACCGACTACAATAAATGTGACTCCATCGCCTGTATAAGAAGATTAAAAAATAGACTCGTCCTTGTGACTCACTGATTGTTTTCATGAGAAGCTTTAGCCTCTGTTAGCCTCTTCAGTGGAAGAATAAAGCACATTTTAGCCTTGATATCAAACTTTCATGCAGCATGAATTGATAAAAATCATGCATTGATTAATAAATCCTCCAACCTGCAGGAGGTATTTTGGAGTTTGGTCAATTTGCACATCAGTCTTGACAAGATTTGTTGCATATTTGCTACTTGACATGAGATTTTCAATCCACATGGATGTAAAACGTCGGTTCGCTGCAGTGAAAATGCAAAGTTTTTGTTATCAATTGCTTTTAAACGTATTCCAGTTTTATTTTTACACATCCTAAAGAAATCATGTGAAAAACAAGCAAGCTTGATTTTAAAAAAAAGGAAACCTTTTGGCAGACTGGAACGATTAACCGATTATTCAAATAATTGTCAACTATCTATCGATTAGTCATTGACTGGAGTAAAGAGACTCAAAAAAGGCAATTTTCTGAAAAACAACACATTCAGATCAGATATGAGACCAAAACTATATGAAATATACATTTTGCATTAAAAACAGACCTTCACTCTGTAAATGTTTTAGCTAAAACTAAGATTTGCTACTTGACATGAGAATTTCATTTCAGTTCTTTACCAGGTTTTTCTAATGCAGTGAAATCATCAATCATTTGGGAACTTAATTCAGTTTCACTGAGACATCCTGTACAATTCACTGATAAACATTAAAAGTCCTGTAGGGGTGAAACGATTAATCGATTCTTCAAATAATTATAAACTCGTATAGTAACTGGAATAAAAAAATACATTTTCTAAAAGAAAACTAAAACCATATTCAGAGGAGTAATTCAGACAAAACTGTACAAAATAAATATATATTTTACATTTAAGATAAAATAAAAACTGTCTGTAAATATGCATATTTACCGATTAATCGATTCTTCAAATAATTATAAACTCGTATAGTAATCGATTAATCGTTGACTGGCGTATACACTTTACTGAAATAGCAGTTTTATCTGAAATGTGTTTCCTGGTCGTAATCTTTGTTTTGCTGCCAGCCTGTGAAGCAGTGCCGTCCCATGAACAACAACGCCGGGAAGCTGTTCCACTACAGGATCACGGTGTCTCCCCCCACCAACTTCCTGGTATGATGTCATCAGTGATGTCATTCCTTCGCTCCAGCAGCTCAGATGTTTGACTCCTCCGTTTTGATTCCCTGGTTTTCCAGACCGACCGGCCGACAGTGATAGAGTACGATGACCATGAGTATCTGTTCGAAGGATTCTCTCTGTTCTCCCACACTCCTCTCACCAACGTAAGTCTGAGGAAACGATTAATCGATTAACACGTCGGTCAGACATGTTTACTGACCAGATTTTATGTTGGGTTTTTTTGGTTTTGCATTAGTTTTCTGGTTGGAATCAGAAGGAGTTGATAGTTTAAAGCTGTAACTTCCAATGCCTCCAGCTTTTATGAATTAACTTCATTACGAATTGTAAGTTTGTGGTATTTCAGCACTGCAAAAATACAAAATCTTACCAAGTATTTTTTCTAGTGAAAATATCTTAGTTCACCTAAAATAAGAACAAATTAACTTTTCAGCATTAAATAGGAGCTTGTTTTAATTCCTAGTAGATTATTTAGACATTTTCCCACTTTATTAGTGATTAATTTATAATCATTTAATTATTGGTGTAAAATAAAACTGACAGTATTATTGGAAATGTTTTTTATATCACTGTTTGTCCACAACACCATAAATAAACATCAGTAAATTAAAAAATGTGATTAAATGCAGTTCATTATATGTGGCATCCTTTAAAAGCTTATTTTAAATGGGAATATTTTTCCAGTATTTGTTGTTTGTAGGTTATGAGACAAGCAGTCACAGCCATACATAGAAAAATGAAGTTATAACTAATTTATCATCTTTATTATCACAAAATATTGCAATGAAATTCTAATTTCATATTTTCCATGTTTACTCCAAATGTTTACCTATAAACTCATGCAAACACAAACATAGAGTTTTCTTAAATCTCCACTTGGATCTGAGTTTTTGTAAAAAATAATAATTTTTAATGAAAACATTTGTGTGGACGAAAAGCCATAAAAGATGCATCAGTTTCTCCAGATATGTCAAACACAGCAGATATTTGCTATTATCTCAAACAACCATTTTAATCATGAGGAATAAACCTGATTTTTGCACCGTCGTCTCCTTTGACCCTCCTCCAGTTAACGCGCTGAGCGAAGCCTTCCTCGGCTTTCAGCTCCGGTTTCCTCAAACATAACTCCAGAAATCAGCTTCTGGCTGCGGGTCGGCTCCTTTGTAGCCGGGCTGACCTTGCCACCGAGTCGCCGCCGTGCCGTTTGAAGGCCCGTCAGTGGCTGTCGGCTGTTAAAGAGGAACGACTCGATCCGCAGCCGTTTGAACTCAGCCTGGTTTCCGTCTCTTTTTAGAAAACTCAAACTCTGATTTATGGCCACAGATCTACATCTTGATTTATTTTTCTACACTGCAAGTATTTCTGTCTAGTTTCTAGTTGTAGGACCTAAAACAAGATAAAAGTAACTTTTCGCCAAAATCTGGAAACTTGTTTTGAGTAAATAATTCCTTAATTTTGATGAAAAAGCTCCAGATCCACAGGTGGATTTTTTCATTTATTATTAAACATCTTTCCCATGTTTTAAGTGAATAATAGTTAGTGGAACTATTACTTTTCATGGATGCAACTAATTATTTAGTTGATTAGTTATTTAATTGATTCTTCTGACTATTAAGCGATTAATTGCATTAAAATGATTAAGGCAAATTTGACAGACTTTTCAACTTGAGCCTTTTTATACAATTTAAAAAATACATTAAAAGATGCAAATGATTTGGTTCCTTTTTAAAACGTTTTAAATAGAAACATTTTATTGCCTAAAATGCAGTGATGTTGCATTTCTTTATTAAATCTGAAGCTAAAATTATACGACCTCAGGAGTTTTGGTTAAAGATTTACAGGCAGAGGTTGCTTTTTATCTTGTACAGTTTTGGCTTATTTACTTCTCTTAATATGTTGCTTTATTCAGCAAACAACCATTTTAGTGTCTATTTACTCCAGTTAACAATTGATCGATGACTAAACTGACAAATATTTGTTCATACATATGTTTTAGTTTAGGCTAAAACGTATTTACAGAGTCTTAAATGCAAAATGCATATTTATTTTGCACAGTTTTGTCTTAATCACTGCAGAGTGTGTTGCTCTTTCAAATTGCCTTTTTTAGAAACCGTTTTCTCCAGTTAACAATTAATCGGTGACTAAGCTAACTCATTATCTCAGTACTTGATTAATCTGATTAATCATTTCAGCTCTATTACCTTTTCATCAATATTAAGAAGTTGTGACTTTAAACAAGCTCCTAATTTCCTGGAAAGTTACTTGCAAGCTGGTTTTGTCCTATTTCAAGTGTAGTAAGATATTTGCACTAGTAATTTAGCCCAAAATACTGCCGTATTTTGTGTTTTTTGCAGTGTATCCCACATGTTTGGCTAATGTGATCAATAGCATGAAAGGCCCTGGAGGACGGGGCCAAATCTGAGGCGATAATTTAAGCGGGCCTCGTTAAAAGCCGGAGCGAGGCGGATTAGGAAACCTAAAAGCGCAGTGATATTAGCTTGCCGCTAGTTAGCCGCTGGGACGGGCAGGACTGAGCGCTGCTCCCAGGTTAATCTCTTAAAACGAACCCCTGCGCTCCGACAACAAAGACCGTGTAACTGGGGAGATTAAACACAGAAGAGCTGGCTTATCCGCTGGCTTAATTATCAGATTTCACTTGCTTAATTTCCACGAGTCGGGCCTTTTTAATGCGTCTGCCCGCGTGATTCTCTTTATTTTTTCCCGTTTTCCATACATGCTTCCAGTTTTAAAAAAAGGGGGTATTAATGAGTTTCCCTTGAAAAGCTGTAACCTCTGCCTATCGCCGTGGTAATGAGACGCCGTGTCCTTTTCTTCTCCTTGTCCTCTGCTCCTTTCATCATCACAGATTCCATTGTGCCGAGTGATCCGCTTCAACATAGATTACACCATTCACTTCATAGAGGAGATGACACCGGAGGTCAGTAAGACACCACTTTATCTCGCAGCTCCTTTTCCCCCTTCTTCTTCTTTTTGTTTTTATCTCAAACGGCGGAGTCCAGCGGCTAATCCGTTCCAGGAGGAGGAGAAACCTCCGGGTTTGACCTACAAAAGTTGATCTGATCGATCAGTCAGATGAGCTTTCAGGTGTTCTGTCAGAGTGAACGTTTGATGACATTTCTCTGGGTTTTCCTCCTCGTTTCCAGAACTACTGCGTCCGAGGTTTGGAGCTGTTCGCCGCCTACTTGTTCCGGGACATTCTGGAGCTTTACGACTGGAACCTGACCGGTACGAAACCAGGAACGATCGGCTTTAACAAGGAACCGTACTGAAAGGAAAACATTCCCACAGTATGATACTGCCACCTCCACACTGCAAAAACACAAAGTCTGGTTTCTAGTGCAAATATCTTAGTACATTTGAAGTGGAACAAAACTAACAAGTAACTTTTTCAGCAAGATGTAGGAGTCTCTCTAAGGTAAATACAGTAATTCCTTAATATTGCTAAAAGCGTTTCAGTTCCACAGATTATTGGCAAATTATTTCGCTTATAACATAATTTATTTCCCATGTTGTAATTGAAATTATCATAAAAATAGAACTAGTTCTTCTTACCAATATCAAGGAGTTACTGCCTGAAATCAATTATCCTATTATCTTGCTGAAAAGTTACTTCTATGCTCGTTTCTTCTTGTTTCAAGTGAACTAGGATATTTGTACACTTAAGAATATTACCAAGTACTTAGTAATATTTTATGTTTCTGCAGTGTTCAGTTAAAATAAACTAAAAAACACAAACTTTCCCTGAGATAAAGTACTTTACTGCAAAAGCCCAAAATATTACCAAGTATTTCTGCCTAGTTTCTGGTCCACAGATCTCATTACACTTGAAACTTAGAAGTAACTTTTCATCAAGGTTTAGTAGTTTGCATTAAGTCAATGTTGATGAAAAAGTACTGGAGTTGAAATGATTAATTGGATGAAACTAGTTTCATAAAGGTGTTTGTTTTAAGTCAATAATTCCTTAATATGGATGAAAAAACAAGTTCAGTCTGCAGATTATTTCACTTATAACATGGCAAAACGTCTTGTAATAAATAATCTGCTAGTAGAACTAAAACAGAAAAAGCTCCTATTTGTTGCTGAAGTTACTTGTGAGTTAGTTTGTCTTATTTCAAGTGTTCTAAGATATTTTCACTAGAAACTAGACCAAAAATACTTGGTAAAATTGTGTTTTTACAGTTAAACAATAGACATGGTGTGTTCATTTGACCCTTTGATTCTATCAGCTTGTGAAATATAACCCAAAAAAATAGATTTATTCCAGTTAATTTGTGTTTTTATGAGGTGCCAGTTTAATTTCCAAAACTTTATCCCAGAATGAAACTCATCTAATCTTTGATGGTTTTTAAATTTTATGGGGTTTTTTTGTTGTTTTTTTTCAACAAATTCAATATTTTGACTAATGTAAAAACAAACCCGAGTATTAGCAAAGCTTTAAAATTTATTCATTAAAGTGAAGTGAAGCAGAGAAAGTGAATCTATTGCAATAATGAAAAACTTAATTATTAAGTTGTTTTTGTTACAAAAAAACAAAGATAATATTCATCCCTTGGCTTTAGAGTTGAAATGTTTGTGAGAAACCATTTGCTGCACAGATTCATGAAACATTTTAGATTGTGTCACCTCATTTCAGATGCAGTCATTTCATTTTATTCATTGAATCTCAGATTATTTGGACTTTTTGAAGCCTGTTTTCTCTCTTTTTCAGGTCCTGACTTTGACTCTGAGTCTTCTGGATGCCAGCGCTTCCATTTCATGCCTCGTTTTGTCAGATTCTTACCGGGTAGGACTCTTTAAAACCTTTACATGACTGAAATACGAAAGCAGCATCTCAGATTCCTCTGCCGTTTGTGCTGCAGTTCTCTTTCCAGCCACCGGGTGGTGCTGTTGCATTGCTGCTGCAGCTGCATTTGTCACGGCGGCTCCTGCCATCATGCCATCAAAAACCAATTCCTCTCCCAGCTCTCCCAATTTGAAGAAGCAGCAGACAGACACTTATCCTGCTCTTTTACAAAAGCACAGCAACGGATAATCTAATGTTTTTTCTGTGATCTGTGAGGAGGAACCAGGCTGGTTTCACATTTTTTATACAGTCCAGGTGAAAAGAAATGCACCTGCTCTCGTTTCTGTTGTGTTTCATGAATAACAAACTGTTTTCTGGCTTTAAAATGACATACAGAAGCTCTGCTCATGGAGACACAGAGTTCTGGGTTTCAATCCCAGTTTGGATTATTTTGCATGTTCTTCTTGTGTCATTGTGGGTCCAAAGCAGACTGTTTAGTCCACTGGTCAGACCATTGTTTTGGTCCATCTCAGGGTGGCAAAGCCTAATGATAGTTATTTAAAAGATGCATGTCTCTAGATCATATTTTGGTTTGGTGGCCCTTCCAAAGTAACAGCTCAGGAAGTTAACAACCTGTTCAGAGAAACTCTGGTCCGCCTACAAACCCCAGTCTGTGTTCAGTTGAAGTGAACTCTGACACTGTTCGAATGCGTATGTGAATGCCAAGTGGACTGGATACCGCTCCAACAGCAGGAAGTGGAGCATTCTGGGTAAATGCCACCAAAAAAAGGCTAGAGCTACCAAGAGAAATGGTTTGTGGTTTTTAGCTAAAGTCAAAGAGAAATTAGATTAAATCTGATGCCACTCCAATTTTGTGACATTTTGTGAAGAAGGAAGTTGTCACGTCTTCTTCAAAGGTTTTCATGTTGTTTCCTTCAGTAGTTCCTGTTGCAGCGCCCCACAGGTGAGGAGAGGAACAGGTTTCTCCAGTGGTTTGGTTAGACCAAACTAATTGATATTAATGAAAGTTTAAAGGTCAACCAGCCCTCCCAACATTACCCAAATTTAACAAAATTGGTGTCAAATATTTGTGCTACGTCTCTGGTGCAAAGATTTTTGTTTGTGCCGCTATCATTACCTTTACACTTTCAGTAAGATGCTCAAAACGAAAGCAGCAGAAACCTAAACGATTAGTTGATTAACATTGATTTTATTATTTTATTTTGTAAATGTGGGGGGGCTGGTGGATGTCTGACCCCTTGGCACTCTTTTGTTAATATCTTTAGAATGATTGCCGCACAAACGAAAATTTATGCTGCAGAAACGTGTGACCTCAATTTCATTAGATTTGAGGAGTCACTCGGGTATAAATAACGCATCATATTCACGTTTTATATGATTTTCTGTTGCTGGTTGATCACAGACGGCGGGAAGGAGGTTCTGTCGATGCACCAGGTGCTGCTGTACCTCCTGCGCAGCAGCAAGGCGCTGGTTCCTGAGGAGGAGATCGCAGACATGCTGCAGTGGGAGCAGCTGGACTGGCAGAAATACGCAGAGGAGTGCAAAGGCATGATTGTCACCAACCCCGGCATGGTAAGGACTTCTTCTTCTGTCCTGAACTCTGACCCTGCAGGAAGCAGGTTGTGACATGAAGAACTTCCTCTGTCTTCCTCCACACTCAAAGCTTTTAGTCGGATGACGTTCTTAGCCGGCCTCTGTTTTCAAAGGATGAGCAGTAACTGTGTCCGTGTGAGGGTGAAGATGTCAGGATGTGGAAAATATTCACTCCCTCACATGTTTTATTGCTTTTCTTGATGCTATAAATCAATCCTGACAGACAAAAAATTATCTTTTAATATCAAAACAAGCCGATTTATACAGTTAAATAAAACCTGAAAACATAAAAGATATTATTTGGGTAAATATTCACACCTTCCAAGTCTCAGTAATCCTGCTCATCTGGACATTTTCAGTTTTTCTCCATTTTCTTGTTAAACTGTCGGCTGTGAACATCAAGGATGTAGGTGGATCCATAAATGTGATTATGCTTCAGAAACCTTTGTTTCCCGCTCCAGTCTGGGTTCTTTTCTAAATCCGGTCCAGGTTCTCTTCTCAGTCCAATCCGGGTTGTTTTCTAAATCCGGTCCAGGTTCTCTTCTCAGTCCAATCCGGGTTGGTTTCTAAATCCGGTCCAGGTTCTCTTCTCAGTCCAATCCGGGTTGGTTTCTAAGTCCGGTCCAGGTTCTCTTCTCAGTCCAATCCGGGTTCTTTTCTAAATTCGGTCCAGGTTCTCTTCTTAGTCCAATCCAGGTTGTTTTTCAAATCCGGTCCAGGTTCTCTTCTTAGTCCAATCCGGGTTGTTTTCTAAATCCGGTCCAGGTTCTCTTCTCAGTCCAATCTGGGTTGGTTTCTAAGTCCGGTCCAGGTTCTCTTCTCAGTCCAATCCGGGTTGGTTTCTAAATCTGGTCCAGGTTCTCTTCTTAGTCCAATCCAGGTTGTTTTTCAAATCCGGTCCAGGTTTTCTTCTTAGTCCAATCCGGGTTGGTTTCTAAATCCGGTCCAGGTTCTCTTCTCAGTCCAATCGAGGTTGGTTTCTAAATCCGGTCCAGGTTCTCTTCTCAGTCCAATCGAGGTTGGTTTCTAAATCCGGTCCAGGTTCTCTTCTCAGTCCAATCCGGGTTCTTTTCTAAATCTGGTCCAGGTTCTTTTCCCAGTCTGGTACGGGTTGTAAAAGATGGTCTGGATTCTTTTACCAGTCTGGTTCAGACCTTTTCCCAGTCCAGTCTAGGTTCTTTTCCTGGTCCGGTCCAGGTTCTTTTACAGCCCAGTCTGGTGCTTTGATTCCAGATGAATCAAATCATCTGCTTTCAGCAACGATGACCTCTGACCCTGGGATGAAACGTTTGGATGATGAGGGAGTCCGGAGGCGAGTCGGTGCCGTCCGCTCCCTCTGATTCCCCGAACCGGCCGACAGGCAGCTTGTGATCCGGGTTCTGGCGCAGGACGGGTTGCCTGTCATTCGCTCCATCATTCTGTGACGGATCGCCTCGTGGTTTAGATTATTTATACCACTTCCTGTGGCTCGCCGCTGATTGAGCGATGGCTGCCTGGTGGCTAAACATGTTGATACTGTAACATGATTTTCCTCCTCCCTCTCTCTCCAGAGTTCATACTGGAGCTCGAAACCCTTGAAAATACTTGAAATTCAGTTCGGTGTTTGATATTCAAGCTGCTCAGTTTTGTAATAAAGTGCAATTTAACGTTTGATTCAAAGCTTGGATCTGAAAAATGTTATTTAAAGTTGAAACCAGATATTTTTATACACCTAGTTAGGGCTGGAACTAATGCTTATTTTCATAATTAATTAATCTATTGATTATTCTGTCAATTAATACATTTTTATGACAATTAATCGTATAAAAAAATGACAGGAGAAATGGGAAACTTTGAAAGTGACTTGATAGATATCAAACTGAAGTGAACTTAACATAAATTTAGCCTGCAACTAATTATTATTTTATTAATTGATTATTCAATCAAATATTGTTGACGATTAATCGATTAATCATATTAAAAATGGCACTTTTCCTTTTCACCCACTTGTTTTTTACAAGTAGGTGACTTTGAAAGACAACTTGGTGGACATCAAACTAAAGTGGGGTTAATATAAATATTGTAGTAATCGATTATGTGGTAAATTATTTAATTTAATCGATTAATCATATTAAAAAGTTGCACTTTTACCCTCTTAGGTAGTAGAAGTAAGTAACTTTGAAAGACACTTAGTGGATACACACTAAATTATGGCTGCGACTAATGATTGTCAAAATAAAGCGTACTTTATACATATAGCTGCAACTAATAAGTATTTTAGTAATTGATTATTCAGTTGAATATTTGAATGATTAATCGATTTAATCACATAAAAAGTGCTACATTCTACAGATTTTTCATTTAAAGCTTTTTTTATATACAATATTAGAAATACATTAAAAGACGCCACTGAACAAATAAGACATTTTGCTGCCTAAACTAGATAAAATAGGATCTTTTTAGTAAATTAGCCAGAACCTGTTTACAGGAAGAGGATTTTTAATGCAAAATGTTTATATTGTTTGTACAGTTTTTGCTTAATTACTGCTGTAAAAACGTATTTTTTAAGTCCATTTGTGTTGTTTTTATCTCCAAAGTGTGACAAGTTTGAAAACGCTCAAAAAGTTCTTGAATTTTTCTGATGGAGACACGAACGCATCGTCTTTCCCTCCGTGTTTTTCAGAAGCCGAGCTCGGTGCGCATCGACCAGCTGGACAGGGAGCAGTTCAACCCAGACGTCATCACCTTCCCCATCATCGTTCACTTCGGCATCCGGCCCGCTCAGCTCAGCTACGCCGGAGACCCTCAGTAAGATCACAGCAGAAAACACAAAACGCGGCCCGCCGGCTCCCCGCGGAGTCGAGGACGGCGGCGCTTTCGCATGCGTCGTCACGAGTCCCGGGTTTCCGTGGGGGCGCCGCGGATTCGCCGTGCGTCTGGTGAATAGTAATGTAGCATCCGGGGGCTCCGGGCGACAGAACTGTACTGTGTTGCTGCTTAATTAACAGAAGACGAGATGATGTGAGCGTTCTGACAACACACACACACACACACACACACACACACACACACACACCCTGTTTACAGAGGCTAAATTTAAACCTGAGCTGATGTTTGCAAACTTTAATTAAAACTAGACAGATAACAGACACAAACATTAAATTCATCCTCATTTCATCAACTTAGAAATTCAAACTTCAGCTCTTTTTACTGGATCAATGTGAAAAAACATTTCTGAACTTTAACTCAGTTTCTTTGTTGTCTTTTTTCTTCTTGGTGTCATTTTTTACTCCCTTCATTCATGTCCTTATTTTACTGACTCAGTTTCTGCTTTTCCTTCATGTCTTCATTGTGTCCTTCTCTTCTGTGTCCCTTCATTCCCTCCTTTTTTCTTTTTATCCATCTTTTGTTCTTCCTCCTTCATGTTCTCACATCGTTTCCTGTTCTTCCTCCTTCATGTTCTCACATCGTTTCCTGTTCTTCCTCCTTCATGTTCTCACATCGTTTCCTGTTCTTCCTCCTTCATGTTCTCACATCGTTTCCTGTTCTTCCTCCTTCATGTTCTCACATCGTTTCCTGTTCTTCCTCCTTCATGTTCTCACATCGTTTCCTGTTCTTCCTCCTTCATGTTCTCACATCGTTTCCTGTTCTTCCTCCTTCATGTTCTCACATCGTTTCCTGTTCTTCCTCACCTCTTCATTTATGTTAATCATCCTTTTTTCTTTTTTTGTCTTTTTCATCTTCACTTTGTCTCTCCTCTTCCTCTTCCTCTTGTCCTACAGTTCATCCTTCCTTCTTCTTTCTTATTCTTTTTTGCTTTCTTTCTTTTCTCTTTTTTTCTTCCTTGCTGATGTCTTTCTTCTTGTCTTCTTTTTCTTAGTTTTTTCTTTTACTTCCTTCTTTTTAGTTTCTTCTGTTCTTTTTTGCTTGCCTTTCTTGATTTCTTCTTTGGTGCTTTCTTTCTTTTTTCTGGTCTTTTTTGCTTTTGTGTTCTTTCTTTTACTTCCCGTCTTCTTTTTTCTTTCGTCTTTCTTGCTTTGCTTTTCCTTCTAGCTCTGGTGAAGAAGGACTTGCATGTTTATGTTTTCACATACATATAAATATCTAGCTGTATATCTGATTTCTACTCTGCGGTTTAAATCAGACAGATGTACGTTTTACAGAAAACCTGGACTTTTAATCTAGTTTTGGATTATTAAGCTGCTCTGATGGCTGTTTATACCTTAACAAACAACGGTGGTGGCTGCATCATGCTCAGGGATCCTCTTCTCTTGAGCATAAAAAATGCAAACTGGCTGATAATTGTGAAATAAAACCTGCTGAGGCAGAAGATAATCAACCCTAACCATACAACCAGATGTGCAAACTGTGTTGGAATGGTCTAGTCAAAGCCCAGGCTTGAATACATTTGAGAATTTGTGGGAAAAGAATGGCCCAAAAAACTAAGAAAGTTGGTTCTACAACCAATTAACCCAGAAACAAATGCACACTGCACTTTTTAGATGCTTATTCATTAAAAATAATGTGAAAATTGTGTATTTTTCTCCTTTCCGTTCACAATTACACCCTAAATTATGTTGGTTTGTAAAGTTAGAAAATGTAGGAAAGGTTAATGGAAGGAAAACCTTTGCTTGCTCTGTAGGATAGAGAGAAAAACAAGAGAATAATAATCTGAAAATTCATTTTCCTGATGCTGCCAGGTTTCTGATCGCAGCTAATGACGCGCGTAGCGGCGATCGTAGCCGCAGACGCATCAGCAGCAACTTTTATTAACTTTTCTTCTTCTTCTTCTCCGCTCCCTGCCCGACGGACACATAAGCTGTGATAATGTCAGAGGTCAGGGAACGTACGCAGAGAAGAAATAAATCAGGATGATGGAAGAGGAGTGAAATCACTGCAGAGAATAAATTAAAAATGACAGAAAAAGGTAAACAGAAGATGAAATCTGCGGCTTCGCTTCAAGCTTCTGTCTGTTTTCCACTCGGGCCTCCATTTCTCTACTTTTTTTTATTTTTCTGAATCCATAAAAGCAGCACATGACACGAGCTGAAAGTGATTCCTGTCACATTCATGCCTGCAGCAGCAGCCGAGTCTTTCCTGAACCGAAGCAGAGAAACTAATCAGCATTCTGCGCTGTGATTGGCCGCTTTGTGTCCTGATGTCGTCTCCAGGCCTCAGTTTGGGACGATTAAATTAAAACCGTTTACCTCGTTTCAGATTTACGTTAATATTCTGCAGTTAGGTGTTAATTTACAGATATTTACTGACATTCAGATGAGTTTTACTCTGATTTATGTAAAGAAAACTGTGTAATTCACATCCATTAAAAGCTACTTTAATAAAATTTTAATAAATGTTTATCATTTATATTTTAATGTCAAACTGAACATTTTTTAATTTATGGAATAAATTCAGTCTTAACAAACCAGTTTTTGATGGATTCTACTAATATAAACTAAAGCTAGCAGCTGCTATTCATGTTAAATGCTAATCAAGCTAACAGCTACTTAAGCTAATTAAATAAATAATAAAGCTAGCAGCTATTTGCATCAACAACTAGTTATGCTAACAGTTAGTAGAATGGGCTTTGCTTACTAATCCTCCTTATTGCTTGTCTTTTTTCTTCCTTCCACTAAACTTTCCAGTGATATTCTTGTCTGCTGGACAGCTGTAACAGTCTTCCCTATGACTATGTAGGTCATAGCATGACATTTTTATGTTAACATTTTATTCATCAAACTTAACAGAAATGTTGGCGACTAAAGTACTGTAAAGTTAACATGATTATGAAACACATACACTGCAAAAACACAGAATTTTGCCAAGTAGATTCTAGATTCTAGTTCAAATATCCTGGTTCACTTAAAAAAAAAGAAATCTAACTTATAAGTAACTTTTTCAGCAAAATATGAGCTTGTTTTAAGTCAGCAACTGCTTAATATTGATGGGAAAAAATAGTTCCACTGGCAGATTATTTCACTTAAAACATGACATTAAGTACTTTTTTGTCAATATTAAGAAATTACTTACTTTAAAAAATCGACATGATGCAATAAAAGATTTGCATGTTTATATAAATATCTTGTGAACTGCATAAAGATAGCATTTATTACAAATGACCAAGTATTTTTGTCTAGTTGTTAGTGCAAATGTCTTAGTTCACTTGAAATGAGACAAATTTACAAGTAACTTTTCAGAAACAAATAGGAATCAATAATTATTTCACTTATAATATGGGAGAAATATTATAAGTGAAATGACATTTTGTGTAATATAATTTTTCATTAAATTCATTGACTTAAAACAAGCTTATTTGTTTTGCTGAAACAGTTTCTTGTAAGTTTGTTTTGTTTTATTTCATATTTGCACCTAAAACTGGAGCAAAGTTATTGCTAAGATTTTGTTTTTGCACTTCTACATTTAAAAATTGTTTTTTTTTAATCATCTTCAAGCGATAATCATCAAACTTAACAGAAATAACTCAATTTTTTCACCGTGTGTAAATAATCTATGGGCATTTCTATGATTCTGTGAGAACGTCAGCTGGACAGGCGGTTTGTTCCTGCATGAGTGTTTTCAGTGACGAGATTCATTCGAGCTCGTCTGAGAAGCGTTGGAGAACTTGTGGATAGAGAAGCAGCTAATGAAAGCTTCCCAGAGAGCGGATCCGTGGAAAGGTCAACGCGGCGGGTTGGGGCCCGCCCAGACCGGACCTTCCTCTCATTTCTCTCCACGTCGCTGTGAGCGGCGGCGGCAGTGAGCTGATAATCGGGGCGGTAAAGCCGCCTCAGTCCCTCGCCTCAGACTCTAATGAAGTCCCCGCTAATAAAGCTCTGAAATTCATCCACTGCTCTCCTTTCTCATCACTCTACACTGAAAAACACAAAAACTTACCAAGAATTGTGTCTAGTTTCAGTTGAGCTTGGTAACTTTGCCACAGTTTTTGTCATTTCATAATTTATTGGTGTGTAAACGTTTGTCATCAGGTGTTCAGATGCTTGATATCTTTGTGTCCTTTGATAGAAATTTACATTAAAATCTTCATAAAGTCTTATTTCCAGTGTACTAACTTACAAATAACCTTCCAGCAAGAAATATGAGCTGGATTTAAGTCAATAATTCCTTAATATTAATTAAAAAATGTTTTAGTTTCACTGGTAGACTGATGCAGTTATAACATGATATTTATTTCCTGATTTAAAAAATCTGCCATTGAAACAATAATTTTTTTTCCCGTTAAGTTAAAATGTAACTATTTGTTACTGTATTATGTTTTTATTATACAAAGCACTTTGATCTGCTAGTTGCACTGCAAAAACACACAAAGTAGCCAACTAATTTTGGTCTAGTTTAGTGCAAATATATTACAGTTGAAATAAGAGAAACTAACATAAGTAACTTTTGAACTGGGTTTAAGTAAATAACTCAAGTAAAAATGTTTAAACACTTGGTAGTAATTTTCAAACATGATAAAGTGAAACCATCTGTCAGTGGAACTAGTTTGCTAACTAATATTATTGACTCAAAACAAGTTGCTATTTCTTGCTGAAAAGTTAATTTTAAGTTAGTTTGGCTGAATTAGTGAACTCATATTTGCACTAGAAACTAGACCAAAAATCCTTGGTAACATTTTGTGTCTTTGCTTTGTCTAGTATTCACAGTGCACTGCAAAAACATTTTATAAAGTAATCTTGGTTTAGTTTCTTATACATTTGAAATGAGATAAAACTAAGTAACTTTTCAGCAAAGTATAACAGCTTGTTTTTAGTAAACAATTGCTTAATATTGAATTGGCATTGACATTTTTACCGTGTTATAATGAAACTCATTTTCTGTCATTAATATTAAGAAATTGACTTAAAACAAGCTCCTATATTTTACTGAATTGTTACTTTTAAGTTAGTTTTGTCTCATTTCAAGCAGACTGAGCAAAATTACTCAGTAGGGTTTTGTGTTTTTGCAGTGCTCTCTGTCCTCAGTAATCATAAGTGAATAATGGCGGCTAAACGAGGAGAAAGTCTGGTGAATGGGAGCAGAACGGCCGCAGTCGGTGCATCAATCAGGGCTCTGATTGAAAAGAGAGCGTGGATGGAGCGAAGGGGGGCTTCATGTCACCTTGCCGATAACGCCCGTCCTCCTTTCACATGCAAATCACAGCAAAGACAATGACATTTATAGAGAAATGAGGCTTGAAACGAATGTTTGAGACGTTTCTTTTATCCGCTTGAATGATTCAACGGAAACAATCGACTCGAACTTCGGAGCTCAACGTCAGCTGATGGCGGCGTTCAGTTATGTTGGAAAAAAGGCAAAGTAAACATGAAAGATGATTAAAAAATATGTTTTCTGATTGAAGGTACCAGAAGCTGTGGAAGAGTTATGTGAAACTGCGCCACCTGCTGGCAAACAGCCCAAAGGTCAAGCAGATCGACAAGCAGAAGCTGACGCAGAGAGAGGTGGGTGGAAAGAAAACGGACTGATTTTATGTTCCCAGAACAGTTTCCATTAAGATAAAAAAAATACATATATTTTTAATTTTTTTTTTTTGTTTAAAATCTGCTGCATCATCATTTGAGTTATGAAGCATTTTGTAGCTGCGTCTTTAAATACTAAATGGTTTCAAAATGCATTTATTTCCACCGAACAGTCATAATACTAATAATATTGCAACCAAGTGATAAAAACTTTAATCTACCAGGGGAACTAATACTTTTTTAATAATTATCAAAGACTTATTGACTTAAATAAACATCCTATGTTGCTGAAAAGTTACTTTTTAAGTTTAGTTTTGTCTTATTTCAAGTCTGAAAGTATTTGCACTACAAACTGGACGATATTTTAGTTCAAAGCAAAACACAGAAGCAAATTGTTACATTTTAACTTGTAATAAAATAAAAAATCTTGTTCCATGGCAGATTATTTCACTTTTAATGAAATATATTATAAGTGCATCAATCTGCCAGTTGAACTGGAAGTTTTTCATCAAAATTAAGGAGTTTTTGACTTGAGCTTCAATTTTAATAAAACGTTACTTTTTAAGTTTTTATTTCAACTAGAGGTAGAAAAACTAGACAGACTGACTTGGTAAGATTTTGTTTTTTGCAGAAAAACCATTGACTAAACAAGTTTTCACCTTCTGACTGGATTTTTACATTTTTATCAAACATTTCTATATTATTTTCTTTATTTTTTCTCTCAGAAGGTTTAAAATATTAGGTACTAAACATGTGACTCTTCCCCTGTTTACTTTTTGTTCCGGAGGCCTGGAAAAACCCGACTCCCTGTTCTGCAGAAGTTGTGTGGCTCCATCTGTGCGGCCATTGTTTTAAGTCAGGCATGAAAAATGCGGAGCCCCTTTTTTTTTGCTGCATAATTGAGATGAATTTGGAGCTGTGAATAAAGTGGCGGTAACTGCCCTCCTGAGCCGGGTGTGAAGGTCAGCCCTCCGCCGGGGGAGCGCGGGCGGAAAAGGTTTGGATTTGGTGAAGTAATGACCATGCAGCCGCAGGGAATCCCTCAGCCGCAGCGCTGCGTGTGTGGCCCCGAGAACCGGCTCCTTCCTGCAGATCCGGGCTCCTCCTCCGGATCGTTTGATCCACTCTCAACCAATAACAAGCAGCAACTCTGAGCTCAATTAGTTTGTTTCACAGGTAGCGCCGCAAAGCTCTCCCAGCTAACAGGCCCTGACAATCCCACTGTCAACCTGCGCCGGAGCAATTAGTGAAGCCAAACACATGCACACTCACACCGCAGGTCCATCGGGCTCCACCAGGAGCATTAGCCGTGTCAGCGGCGCTGCGGCTCTGCTGCTTATTTAATGCCTCAGGGAGCACTGTGAGACTAAAGCCTCTGATGGGCATCAGGACACAACCTGTCCGAGGTTTTCACACCAGCTGTGAGACGAGAACCGGCCCTCACACCAAAGCTGCAAACTACCACCCTCTCACATTGTTAAAGGCGGCCTGTTATGCTTCCTTGAGCAGGTTAGGAAGGGTTTATGGGCGATACGAAACATGTTTGTTACGCTTTCTGCACAAAATCCTCCTTAGATATTGAGATTTTAGAGCTGGTTTGGGGCTTCTGGTTACTTTAAATCCATGTAAGCTGCAACCCGACATGAAAATGGCTGAAAATAGATGCGTAATTATACAACTGTACATCTCTGAAAAGCATAAGTGGAGCCTCCTGCACAACCAACAATAATGCATGCAGCAAGTGGTTTCTAATAGGGCTGGACACTGGAAAAACACAACTTTTACCAAGTATTTTTGTCTAATTTCTAGATTAAGTATCTCAGTACACTTGAAATAAGACAAAACTAATTTACAAGTAACTTTTTAGCAAAATATTGGAGCTTGATTTAGGTAAGTAATTCCTTAATGTTGATGAAAAAGTACTAGTTCAATTGTTAGGTTATTTCACTAATAACAGGACATTTTTCCCATTTTATAAATGAAATAATCTGCTAGTTAACTAGAACTTTTCATCAATTTTAAGGATTTATTTCCTTAAAACAAGTTGACATCTCTTGCTGAAATGTTTTGTCTTATTTCAAGGTATTTGCACCAGAAACTAGACCAGGAATAATTAGAGATTTTGTCTTTTTGCATTGTTATCCTTTATTTCCTTACATTTCCTCCAACTCGCAAGGCTGTAATTGCTTCAAGTGTTTTTTATTAACAGTTTTCAAACTTTCTGGAAAAGTTTGGCTGCTTCTACTATCAATTCATTTCAGTTACTGTCGTTTTTGACACAATAAACCATTTGAAATTTGACGTTGATGTTCTTGAACATCAGGAGGTCACAAAAAAGCTTGTTCTTATTTCTTCAGTTAATCCATAAAAATACCAAATATGACAGTTTAATTGGTGGAAAACTGGTGCTTCAGATGGATTCTCCCAAATGATACCAACATTATTAATAAAATAGTTTGTAATTAAATCTGGGTGTGCTGTTTTAAATAAAAGAGCACACATCCATCCAAGAAATGTTGAGCTACAAAGACCAATTCTGAAATTCACCAAACATTTCCTTCAAACATTGAACAATAGAGACGTTGCAAAGTCTCGAAACTTAAATCTTCCAGGTTTGGATCGCTCACGTTTAAGTCTTCCAGTTAACCTGCCGCGTTTTGACGCAGAAAAGTCAAAAGCCTCGACGGGAAGCGAGGAGAATATGCAACAGATGCGCGCTCTCCTTTCGTCAGCCATTGATTTTCAGGAAGCGTTTGGTGTTTGACCTCAGCCTGATCCGAAATATAAACAGTCCTCTCAGCAGAAGGAGATGACGGCAAAAGTCAAATGTGCCGTGACTTTGACCAGCAGAAACAGAGCGCCTGTACCTCCCTGGTTAATTATTTACTTTTCTTGTTTCCCTCAGTTCTCTGACCCTGCTGAAGGCCCTGCATAATAAACTGTTTACATACGATTCACGCTTCTCTGTGATGACTGCTTTCCATATACAGTGGCTGGCTGGCTGTCCACAGGAGGGTTTGCCGTGTGTGGTGGTGCATGCGCGTGGGCGAGCCAGTTTCTTTTTGATGCACAGTTCAAAGTGGGAAGGCATTATTTATTCATGCCTTTGTTGTTCTTATTTTCTCGGCGAGTCAAAAAATTCCTGGCATTCCATTTTAGGCAGATCACGGCTAACGCGGAGCGAGTCGATGCTGTCTCTGCTGAATGAAACACACGCGTGAGCACACACATTAAGGAGGCGCAGGCTGTCAATACGGCCTCCATCTTGGTTATGTTACATCCAGGACTGCCTTATATCTGACTCAGACATTCTGCTCAGTCTCCTGACATTAAGGTTGGATCTGTGTCCAACCAGCTTTATGAGATCCTGTTTGAGTTTCAGATTGAATATAAGAGAAACAAGTTGAATTCATATTTTGATGAAAATCAGAATCACTTTCACACTGCAAAAATACACAATATTACCAAGTATATGCGTCTAGTTTCAACAGTTGGCCTGCTCATTTTAGCGGTTAGCGGTTAACATTTAGCATTGGTCTACTAATACTAGCATTAGTATGGCAGCATACTAATGTTGACATAGTAACTTTAGTGGGTTGACAAATACATACTATCCTAAAAATTAACCTGCTAATTTTTGTTTTTAAAAAATTTAAAAATGTAGTTTAACATTTAGCATTTTTCTACTAATACTTGCATAAGGTAGTATGTCAACAATAGCATGTGAGGTTGTGTTTGTGTTGTGTTGTGGTTGTTTAGCTTTCTAGAATATCAACATTTTAGCATTAACCTAACGTTAGCATTAATTTTAGAATGACAACATTAGCATTAGCCTGCTAATTTTTGGGGTGGTATGTTAACATCTTGGTTTAGCTTGCTAAAGTTAATGTTAGTATTTCAAGATTTACCTTTAGCCTACTAATTTTAATTATACTTTAACATTTACCGTTAACCTACTAATACTAGCAGTAGTTGGTATGTCAACATTAGCATTAGCCTGCTCATATTTGGAGTAGTATTTTAACACTTTCATTTAGGTTGCTAAAGTTAGTGTTAGTATTTCAATATTTAGCATTAGCTTACTAATTATGGGAGTAGTATGTTAACATTTTGTTTTAGTTTGCTAACATTTGTGTTGGTATTTTTAGTATTTCACCATTTAGCATTAGCCTCCTAACCCTAGCATTAGCCTGTCAGTGTTAGCATTAGCCTCCTAACCCTAGCATTAATTTTAGCCTGTCAGTGTTAGCATTAGCCTCCTAACCCTAGCATTAGTTTTAGCCTGTCAATGTTAGCATTAGCTTGCTAGTGTAGTATGTTGACATTGTGGTTAGTATCTATGGTGGAAAATTAGAACATGATTCTAATTCTTTAGCCTGAAACGCAGATTTCATTGCAAACTGCTTGGATGTTAGAAATGTACTCAAACTGCTTAATGCAGAGCAACAATTTGTGCTCTTGCTAAAACTGTGTAGAGTTGATGGCAGACGTGTTACATCATGATTAAACCTCAACGTTCTGCCATGTTTGTATCTCGTACCATGTCGGGTTGCAGTATGTTGCATGTGGCAGTCTGTCATGGAAACTGGGGTAAAACAAGAGGCGCCTGCGCGGCGACAGGAGTGTGTTTGTGTGGACGGGGAGTCGTCTCTGGAGGCCGTGTTCCAGCCGATCAATAATTGACTGGCCTGGTTGTTTGGCAGGAAGCTCTTCAGAAGATCCGGCAGAAGAACACGATGCGCCGTGAGGTGACGGTGGAGCTCAGCAGCCAGGGCTTCTGGAAAACCGGCATCCGCTCCGACGTCTGCCAGGTAACATCCAGCAGCAACGCGCTGTCAAACCGCGCAACGTGTAACGCATTAAGGCTCGGATCTCCGAGGAATTCACCTTTTTGAATAAATGATGGGCAATCAAAGCAGACACCTTTTTAAATCATCCTTTAATCAGAACATAGACGTAAAACCTGTGATGATGTCAAAGAATAAAGGCCTCAAAGCTCTGAAGTTGTAACCAGAGTTTGAATTCAGTTTCTGTTCTTAGAATAGTAAAAATAATAAATCAAATGAAAAAGAAATTTGGTGACACATGAAGGCGTTTTGGGACTGAATGAACTATTTCAGTTCCTTTTTTTCTTCAGATAGGAGTCATTTTTAGTTTCCTACCTGTTGGTCTTTTAAATATATTCATTGTTTTTTAAATTAATTCCCTATTGATTATTGAACAAAAAACACTAAAGGTCTGGTAGATGTTGATGAGCAAACCACCAAGTTAGATTAGTTTTTTTTTTATCCACTTTTAAAGGTGTTTATACCCCTTTTGTTTCACACTGTAGACATGATTTATTGTGCTTTTTATTTTATAGATCAAAATTAAATAAAATGTATTCTATCGATGCTGCGTAAAGCATAAAATCTTCTAACTGTAATTACAGCTTCTGTCTTCAGAGGGTTTGTCACTAAATCATATTTCACATCTAGAGATTTAAAAAATCCCTTTTTTTCCCCCCCAAAAGATCTCAAGCTTTAACTATATTAATGAAGAGCGTCTGTGAATGTTTTTAAGGTTTGCCACAAATATCTCATAAGAATATAGGTCTGGACTTTGATTAGGCCATTTTAACTCATAGCATGCCTCCAAACTCAAGTCCTGCTAATTATTTGATTCAGACAAGTTGAAGCAGAGAAACTCTAAAACTTTTAAGACTGAATTTTGCAAAGTTGTTCCTCCATTTTTGCCCTGTAGCCACAACATGATGCTGCCACCACCGTGTTAAACAACAGTGCTTCGGGACAAATCAAGGTTATTTGTATTAATTGTGTTTCTATGGTGTAAAGCAACAAGGCGGTTCAAAGTGCTTTATCCCATAAAAACTTAATACTGTAGCCAATTATGAAACAAGCAAAAAACATATTTTGTCAAAGAAACTCAAGAAAATAAACATCAAATATGTTGGTCAATGTTCCAGTTATTGCTAATCTAAAGCAAATCTAACCTTTTAGTCTTAAAGGAGCTCAGTGTTTCGGCTGTTTTGCAGATTTCTGGAAGTTTGACTCCCGATAGCTTTGTTTGCAGAAATTAAACTGAATGGAGTGAGTCTGTATTTATGACATGGAGGAACACGGTGGTGGCAGCATCATGGTGTAGGGACAAACTTGGAAGCCACTTCCTGTCTCAATCATAGTCGGGGAGTAACTAATTACATTTATCCAATTAGATTTACATAAGTAACTTTTTTTTAGTACTTTTATTAGTGTTTTGACTACACTGTAGTTTCTACTTTTACTTGATTAAATTTCTGGATTTTCTCCCCAGTGAATGAAAAAGAACCAAAAATTCACCAGACACAGACACACACCTGGAGCAGAGGTTGTTTTTTTTTAAACGACGGGAAAATTTAAAGCCCGTCGGTCATTTGACAGATTATAATTAATACTCTTGACTGGTGCACATGTGCACACAGACTTTACGCATCAGAGGCAACTAAAACCACTCAATAAAAGAATCCTTTCTGAATATCATCTCATGAACACTGAACTAAATGCGTCTTTCTGACCGGGAGCTGGTGGCGTGTTGAGTTATGGACCGGACGCTTTGGAGCGTCTGGTTCAGAAACACATCCCAAAACTCCATTACACACAGAACAGAGAAAACTAAATATAATGCAACGTTGAATCCATTTGTAGTCTAAACAGAGGAGCTGGCAGTTTATTTTGAGGAAATAAATAAAGATGCAGAAGTTAACCAGATCGTAACGAGCGCAGTGCGCTGTGGCTGCACAACCAATGCGGACGCAGCTCCGCCACTGCAAATAATTAAACTGAACTCATCCTGCGGTTTTATCAAATGGAGCTGAAGACGTGACCCTCCAGCACCCAGAGGGAGAGCGACGCACAGGAGCGCAGCAGACGTAACATCTGTCCGCTTTGGGAAAGCGAAACCATGCAAAAAAAAAAAAAATCCTCGCAAAGGCGCACGTCTGGACCGCATAGGGAAAAAAAGAAAAAAGTTAAATGAATCGGTTTGGATCTGACAGATCCAACTGACTGAACTAGCACAGATTTCTCTGCAGATGCGAACCAGGAGGAATTTGTGAAGCTGTGCGTTCAGATGCCAGCAGGTGAAGTGCTGGTAATTTAAGTGGAGTCATTTAATTTAATTTATAAGTCAGTGGTTTTTGTCACTGCGGAGAAAAAGTTAGATGCATTTATCTGCAAATGTGTGATGGGATCTGGATTCACGATTCAACTGAGTGAATATTAACTAAACTGCATAAAAATGCCGATGTTAATGTGACTATAATTTGACTTCCTGTCTCAATATATATATATACACTGCTCAAAAAAATAAAGGGAACACTCAAATAACACATCCTAGATCTGAATGAATGAAATATTCTCATTGAATACTTTGTTCTGTACAAAGTTGAATGTGCTGACAACAAAATCACACAAAAATCATCAATGGAAATCAAATTTATTAACCAATGGAGGCCTGGATTTGGAGCCACACACAAAATTAAAGTGAAATGTTCCCTTTATTTTTTTGAGCAGTGTATATATACATATATATATATATATTTCCTGAGTTCAAACATTAGTATGGCTTTTTCTAAATTAATATGAACTTTGGATCATTTGAGGTCTGAGAGCGCTGCGTCTTTTTTATTTTGTCCATTTCTCATTTTCTGCAAATAAATACTAAATTTATGTTATTTCTTAGACATGTTACTAGTTCACAGAATAAAAGAACAATGTTCATTTTACTCAAGCGTACACCTATAAAAAGAAACATGAGAGAAACTGATGAGTGTTTTCTTAATTTATTCCAGAGCACACACTAACATGTACAATTCAAATGTTGCTTAGATACAAGTTTTTTTCAGTCTGACTCTCTGCTACACCTTTGCAAAAATTTAAGGCTCTAAAGAGCAACTCCTCTTAATAAAATTCCTCATAAACATTGATTTATTGTAAAATTGTTGTAGCATTAAAAATGCCAACTTTGAATTAAATTATCATATTTTACAAAATCATGCAAAGTCGTCACTTTTAATGCAACTTTTAGAGCAACTTAGCATTAAAAGTGTCATTATTTACCGAATGACACTTCATGACACCTGTCATAAACATTCATAAAGACTCCTTCATGTTCATGACAGTGTCATGTCAGTCTTATGCACACCCCTTCAAATAAAGTGTTACCTTAGTTTTTTATTGAAAGAAACTGATTTGGAAAAATTATCTTTCGTCTGATTTTTTTATTTTTTTTATTTTATTTTATTACTTATATTAATTATTGTCATTTTGCTCTTTAAAATCCCAAAATTTCCACTTAACTTTACATTTTGGTTTGTTTGATTATGTAATTTATAAATATTAAATGACTGCTAATTTGATCTTTTACTCAGTAAATACTCGAGTCATTTCTTGGACAGCTACTTTCTACTTTTGTTTGAGTAAACATATGTTAAAGTATCGCTACTCTTAAGTATAATTTTTGGATACTTTTCCCACCTCTGGACCCAATAAAGTTAGTAGATAAAATATTTTAACATTATTTGTTTCGCATCCCAAAATCAGAGACTTCTAACTTTTGTTTTGTGTAATTTTGTCCGTTTTGCATGAGTGCAGCTTTGATTCTTTTTCTAATTTCACCTGCTGACGTACAGAGTTGCCGATCTGTCTCTGCTAATAAAAAGGTAACTGATGGGAATGAAAGCTGAATTTCAAAGCGAAACAGAAAAAAGGAAAAGCTCTGCGATGCGACGTTGCTTCCAGAACATCCTCGTGTCTGTGGCTCCACTCAGGCAGACGCTGTCAGAAACTTTGCCTGTGATCTCTCCTCTATCGCCGCGCCGCGTCTCCGTTCGAGTGTCAGAGTCTGTATGAGCAAAGTGGACCCCTGCAGAGCTGCAGCACTTACACCGTTCATCACGCAACGACTCCAACCTGACAGTTTATTTACATGCAGCCGCGCCGCATCGCGCCGTTTTCACCAGCGACAGAAACGAAACACGGCGGGAATTTATTTTTATCTGAGTCTTTATCTTTATTTCAGGGGAATATTTAGTTCTTTTACGTGTATAAGACTGTAATTTAGCAGATCTAATGAGGGCTGAACTCCACAGCTGCATGTTTTGTTGAGTTCAAACTGGTGCTTGAAATCCTTGAAAATCCTTGAATTTTAACTGGGTGATTTCTGTATGAAGTCCTTCAAAGTGTTTGATGTTTTATCTGCACAGTTTTGTAATAAAGTGTAATCTAACGTTTGATTAGAAGCCTAAATTTGGAAAATGTTTACAGTTTAAACCAGAAACTTTTATACATTTTGTAAATAAACACAAGCTGTGTTTCCATTAATGGTAACATTTTGCTTATAAACAAACAAAACCACGCAATTACTGTTTTTTTCAACATTAGCAGAATATTTACAGTTTTGTGCACATTTATGAGAAAAACGCAGCAAATGAAATTTTTTTCTCACTTTCTGAATTTAAATCTAGCTAAACTTGTCTTAGGTCAGTTAGTGTAAACAAAATTATTTATATTCGCTAAATTCCAGAAACCTCTGTTTATATTGTGTTTAAGCATTTAATGTGAGCTGAAATGTCATTTAGCTTAACACGATTTATTTGGATTGTTTCATTGAAATGAAAGTTTATCATTCTTAATGGCTCAATTACTGCAGTAAAAAAACTAAATTTTGCAGAGGCTGTTTCCATGAAATAAGAAATTAAATTTAAATCACATGTGACAAGTCATTAAAAATGTAAACTGTTACAGGAGATGTATTCATAAATCAGCCATCAGAGGAATCGTCCCGCCTATCTGGGAGTGGCTACGAACGCGGCGCTTTGGAGAAATATTAGTCGGCCATTTTACAGAAGAGTTCTGGATTCAACCCTTTGGAATAAACAACTTTTTATGAACCGCTGCGAGAGCTCTGATGGAAAAACAAACCATCATCCTCCAATCACTTTCACTTCCTGTCTTCTTCCTTGGCGTTTCCAGCAGTAGTAGCATCCTGTTGATGTGTTCTATTGCAGTCTTAATGAATGCATCCATTTCATCCTCATCCTAATGCAAAAACTTATCAAAAACACAAGTTTTCTTATTTCAAAGTTTGAGTGAATTTATTTTACAACTTCAACTTGTCAATTTTATGTTTAAAGGAAACGCAGCTGTTGGTCGCCTTTTATTTTGTGCTTTAAACGTTATTGAAATTGCACATTTTTTATCTTTACCTTGTTCTGCTGTAAATGTAAACATATTACAGTTTTTAACAGTAGTAAATAATATCATATAGTAGTGAATTTAAACTATTCTTTTTAGTTCATTTGTGTTTTCTCTCCAAAGTGTGCTGGAAAAGTTTGAAAACTCTTTAATTCATTGTCCGCTCTGCTAACTCCGGCCTCAGGCGATGACTGGCGGCGGCTCCGCTCTCCGTCTCCGTCCCGGTAACGTCACCGTCCGCGGCGCCGTCGGCCCGCCGCCGATGCTCCCGCTCACGTTCAGCGAGGAATGACAGAAAGTTGTAGCCTCACGAGTCAGACCCCGCTCCCCGCGAGGTCTGCCAGGGAAGAATCCGATCCATAATTGCTGTCCAATTATATTTGCTTCAAGCTGTACCGCCGCGACTAATTGCTTCATGAATAATTTCAGTTGGAGCCGCGGCGCTGCACTCCGAGCACTGCGTGACATGGACGAGCGATGGCCGCTAAAAGTGACCCCTAATTTCTTCATTTTGAAAGCCGTCGGGTCTTTACAGGAGCAGCTCTCAGCTACTCCAAGGTTTTTTATTTATTTATTTAGTTTTCTTTTTTTAGCTCTAAAAGGGTTTATTTTGATTTACTTTAGTAATCTTTGTTTTTTTTTATTCCTCTCCACATATTTTTCCAGCCTTTATCACATCACTGTGAAGGCCATCAAGTGTCCAAAACACATTTTAAAACCAGGCCTTTTATTTCCCCTCCTGCAGCAGTGAATGGGCTGCCTGGTAGGGAATGGCCTTCTTATTCACGTTAAATAAACAAACTTACTGAATATTCAGGAAAGGCAACAGAATATGACCATGAAATGAGTGAAATTATTAGAGAAAAATTCAGTTATTCTCCAAAGAAACTTCTAATTCATTCTGAAACTTCAAATTATAAATGTTCCTTTTATTTAGAATAAGTTTAGGACAAATTAGGAGAAAAGGATTCGGTGCACTTGTTCTTGTTTCATCTCATGTAGAGATGAAAAAAGAAACTAAATGCTGGTCATTTATATTTAGATACACTCTTTTATGATTGCATTTAAAAATAAAAGGATAAAAATTATATCGATATATATAAAAACATTTATTCTGCCTATCTGACATCAAATCAGACTAAACTTTTCTTGATTTACGTTTGTAATATTTACAGAAATTAATTCTATTTGCTGCACATAAAGAGTATTATTCGTGTGAAGAACCAAGATGATGATGTTACAGGTTAAATTTAATGATGGGACCCAATTAAAAATTTTATTGAGTTAATTGCAGAGTCTATTTATTTATCCCAGTTACGCCTGGGTGGATCTAGCTCCACCTTCTAGGTGCAGCTCCTCCCCCAGTTGGCTCCTTCAGACTAGCCAGCAGCAATTAGCAATCACCTGCTGAGGTCATTATGGGAGCTGCTTCTCAGAGCAGTGCTGGTAAAAACGTTAAAGGGTTAATAGATGACTTCCTGAAGGCGGAGCTTTTGAATGAACAGGAGTTTTTAAAGAGACAGAGTCCCAATTTCAAGGCGTTAAATCAGGAAATAAGTTATATGTGATATTTATAGAATTTTTGTAAAATTCTATAAATAAATTTGTAACAAATTTTATTATAAATTATTTAATAACAACTTATTAAATTAACAATGAACTATTTAATTTATTGTGTTTTAAAATGGCACTATGTGCCTGGAAAACACACTGCTTCCCCTTTAAAGGATCCAATTTGTGCTTTTCGTGTCTAAGCTGCATGAAAACTGTTGCTGGTCTGATGGGTGAAGGTAAATCAGATCTTTTCCCACCTTGTTAATTACCAGAGTGTCAGTTTTAACAAGCCTTCACTACACACACACACACACACTCACAGACACACACACACACACGCTTTGTCCTCAGTCAGCCATCAGAACAGGTCAGGAGCAGCACACACGACCGGGGCCCTGACTTTGTTTAATTGGCTGCTTAACAAGGCCTGGGGACCGTGTCGGGGTGGCCCCTGTAATGGCCCCGGGGCCGCGTGGCGTCGCCGCTCGCCCCCCCTCCCTCCAGCAGCTCTAATTAAAACAGGCGGCGCTCCCTCGCCTCCTGCGCGGTGGCGCCGGGGTTAATGTGTGTACACTCGATGAGCCTCCGCGGTAATGACTCCATAAGATCTCGCCCCGCCGCTCCTCTTCCTCTCCTCCTCGGCTACTTTTCCTTCCACTTTGTTGAAACTTTTTGCTTTCATATGAGGGTCAGGAAGGGCTGTCAGTGTTTGCTCAAAGCTGAGCGTGTCAGGCTGTCAGCGAGGGCTTCGATTCCACCGCTGTCCTGTCCAAATGTGAATTTCCCTTCCCGTCCTCTTGTCATTCCTTCTCACACTCCAGCAATTGGCTTTTTGATTATTTCATCTCTCTGTTGCAGAGCCCCTCTTAATAAATAATGGCCAGCTGATTGATTTCTCCCTTCGCTCGCTCCCTTCACTCTTCTTTCATAAGACATGATCTCACCTGGGTGTTTTTCTCCCCCGTTTCTGTCGTCCTGCAGCACGCCATGATGCTCCCGGTTCTCACCCATCACATCCGATACCACCAGTGCCTGATGCACCTGGACAAGCTAATCGGCTACGTCTTCAAGGACCGCTGCCTCCTGCAGGTGAGACGCAACTCTGTCAGTCACTGCTGCATTATGTAAGGGTCTCCGATAATTAGGGATGTACCGATATGAAGATTTGGATCGAGATATATATATATATACATATATATCTTTCTCTACCTTATTGACATCTTTGGAAATAAAAACAAACAATGTGGAAATAAATTAGTGTTTGATTTCAGCCCAGTTTTATTTACTGGGCTGATACCAGTATGTTAAATAATTACTAATATTGGCCGATATCGATGTTGTTTTATTAGGCATCTCTACCTATTATGCTTCCTTGAACTGATTTAGGATGCTATCCTAATCAACTGCATAGCAAGTTCAAGCTATTCAGTTCAAGATTAGGAACTGGATAGCTTCCTAATCTATCCAATTTAGATTAGGAAGCTATCCAAATTGGTTTGGATTGAAACCAGTCCACATCCATGTTTTGGATTGGTTTTGGATCTAAAACCAGTCTGTGCTGGAACTCTGCTGGGGCTTCTAGGTGACCGGTTGAACTCTGCTGGGGCTTCTAGGTGACCGGTTGAACTCTGCTGGGGTTGCTAGGTGACGGGTGGAACGCTGCTGGGGTTGCTAGGTGACCGGCAGAACTCTGCTGGGGTTGCTAGGTGACGGGCAGAACTCTGCTGGGGTTGCTAGGTGACGAGACATTCCGAAGGTTTTTGTAACAGCTCATTTTTCAGACACTAATAAACAAGAACTTACTGCTAAAAAGCTGCTAGTTTTTTAATGTTAAGCTTTTTGGCTGTTTTTAAAGCAGTAGAAACCCAAGTGGATGCATAAAATGTGCAAGTTTTTCATAAAAGATCCCCTTTAAAGTAGCGCTACTCTTACTTGAGTACAAGTTTTGGCATACTCTGCCCACCTCTGCTGATCACTAACATGATAAATAAAGCCTTTTGGGAGGAAAAATATGGAAACCAGGCTTGTGCCGGAGCTTGTTATGAGGAGCGTTCCCTCATTACTGAAGCCTCTGCAGGGATTGTCGAGGAGGAAACGGGGTTTCAGGAGTCAGCTGGGCGAACACACTCCGACACCGGCTCACTGTGACTGGCCTGAGTTTGTTTCCCGGCTCCCTGACTAGCAGTGACAGTAGTCAGGAGGACAACAACAAGCCCTCCTCCGTAATGCCAGCTCTCCCCTGTCAGGTGTGTGTACACACACACCAGCCCGGCTCACCTCTCCCCGGCTGCCTGCAGCAGTATTGAAGAGCTGTCATAAGCTGATACATTAGAAATCAATGTGTTGTAGGCCGTACATAGTTAAAGAGGGGGAAGGATGCAATAGGACTCGCTCCGGGCTCACTACTTCTACGGCCGCATCGATCAGCGATCGGCTTCTTTGTCGTTGGCATAACGACGACCTGTCTCTTACGAGCGCTGGAAAGGAAACAGCGTTGTCCTCCTTTATAGACGAGTCCCGCCTCCTTTGGTCTCATTCAGCCAAACAGAAACTAAGAAGCGATCATCTGGACACAGCAGCTCGCGTCGCGGCCTCAGTGCGATGTGAGCTGCCACTTTCTATCACAATGATATCCACAGAGGTGTTAATACCGGCTCACTGGTGTTTGTTTTTGTTGGTGTGTGTTGGCTTGTCAGAACTTCACCTGAAGCTGCGGCTGAAATGACCCGAATAGAGAACCATCATCAACACACACACTGCTGCACACGGCGGGAGCCAGCCTGCTCACATTACTGTTATAAAATATCATCTAATTATTATTATGAAACTGGTGTCACCTGTTAAATTATTATAAAATATTATTAAAAATACTAAAATTAAGTTTATTGTAAAAATTATGATAAAATATTAAAATAGGTATACAATTATAAATTTTTAAAATATTTTTAATCATTTCTGATGATCAAATTATTGTTACAAACAAAATACAGAAATATTCTTAGAAATAAAATATTTTATAAAAAATATTAAACGCATATAAAACATTATTACTCTAAAAATATTAGATTCAAATTATTAAAAATACTATTAATAAAATTAGTATGATTATTGTTTCTTATTAATATTATAAAAATCTAAAAATAAAAATACATGAAAAAATAATAATATGAAAATATTAATAGGATAACGTAATGCTGTAATTTGCAGACAGCTGACATAAACTGCTTTTGGGAGGTAAAAAATACATTTCACAACATTTTGAAAGACTAATTCATAAAAACGAAGGACATTACGTCCATAACTTCAGTATGTTTTAGTTTTATAACAGCACCACATGGTCCTAGTTATAGTTTTCTCTTACTCCAAAAACAAAAATGTTTTTAAGTTTTATTTAGTTAGTTTTAGCTAGCTATGATGAGCTTTTAGCTCGTGCTATGCCGCTGTTAGCTTGGATGATGCACGTTTGGTCCATTATGAACCAGAACAAGCCGCCAACTTTCCCTGCAGTGTGAAGCAGGAATCTGCACACGTCTTGTCCTTGGAGAGAAACCTTTTGGTCTGACTCGGTCCGGTCGCTTTTTATTTCCACGTAAACACAAAGCCGGGTCCGCCGAGGGAATGTTCTCCCAGGGTGAGCTGCTGATGAAAGGCGGCGGAGAGGCTTCACCGCAGGCCTCAGTTCCAGGGATGAATAAAGGGAAGGGGTCACAAGGTCGCCAGCCGCCCAGCCAGAGAAGCGGGAGTCGAAGACAGTTGGGGGAAGAAGATGTTGTCTTTTTCCCAGTGGAACAGAAAGGGAAAAGCAGAAATATGGATTTATCCCCAGGAGATTGAGGTGTGAGGAAGTGGTTTCTCAATAAAGAGCCAAATATTTATCAAGCCTAAATGATTTTTATGCAATGGAAACAAACCCATCGTCTAGATAGATTCAGACGGAGCGGCGGCGGCGCTCGCTCCCAAACGAGTCAGGTTTCACATCCTTCGTCACTTCTCATTTAGCTCCACTCTGAGGGGCCGACCGCCTTTAATGAGATGGATGTTTTTCACTGACAGTCTACTCATTAAACATGAGGGAATCTAGTACCACTCTTTGATTGCATTACAAATGAATTGTGGTTTGATACGAGGGCTTGTGTGCTTGGAATTAATCTGCCTCCAATGGGCTGTAATACGCGGGTGGAAACCTTTCAAACAGCTGCTGAATTCCTCCTGAAAACCCTAAAAAGGTACGAAAATATTACCTATAATTCGGCCTTTCAGTCACCAGAAGCCTGACAAGTGGCTGTGCTGAGAAACGGATAAATCCCACCGCTTCTTGTACCATACGTTAAGGGGAACCATGATTGTGAAATCGAAATGCAATAGAACAAACTGATGGTTGAAGGTTTTTATTTCAGGTTTCCTTACTAAGAATATCCATTTCTGCCTGTCGCATCGATACACATAAGTACCAAACAAATACAGGGTCTATTAGGAAAATGAAGGGTTTTTTACAGCTACAGTGGAGAAAGAAAGCTGAACCGAACCAAAACGTTACGTCAAAGTACGGATCATTCAACAGAAAAAGGTATGTAGCTTCTTCTGTGGTAAACTGAATTAGTCACATTAAAAGTCAAACTGAATGTAAATGTCACTGGTGCCAGGGGAAAAACCAGTAAAAGTCCAAATCCAGCTACATGCAGCACCCATCCAGCCCAAAGTCTGCAGTCAGAGATCTGCATTAAACATGTTTTATTTCCAAATATAGACGCGATCTTAATTTAAAAATTCTCAACATAAACCATCTATCTTGACCAAAAACTCTTTTCACAGCAACAAGAGTCCCGATAATGTAATCCAATAAAATAGATGGTTCACGTCAACAAGCCAACATTATGTACAGGTGGAAATCTTTGAAAAGTTCCACTTTTTCTCAATTTCTGAGAAATTTAGGATTTTTTTCTATATATTTTTTTTTCTTTTCAAACTCAAAAATGTCCTTGTTTTTTCACAGCGATTTCTGAGATTCATTTCAACATTTTGAAGTTTTTTTTTTCAGAGAAAAATTAACTTTTCAAACTCAGAGAAATTTCTGAGATTTATCTCAAAATTTTTGAATTTTTTCTATAATTCTTTTTTAATTTTCAAACTCAGAAATTTCTTTGTTCTTTCTAGTAAATATCTAAGATTTATCTCAACTTTTCAAACTCAGAAATTTTCTTGTTTTTCTAGAAAATTTCTGAGTTCTCAAAATTTTGTAATTTTTCTAGCAAATTCCCACATTTCAAACTCAGAAATTTTAATTTTTCTGGCAAATTTCTGACTTTAATTTCAAAATTTGAGTTTTTGGTGAAAATTAACTCCTGTTTGTTTTCTGTGTTGTTTTTTTTATCTATAATGGCCCTAATGCAGCGTTGCAGTTCCTCTATTGAGGGATCGTTTCCACTCGTCCGTGGAGATGAAAGATCACGGGGGAAACCCGTCGGCTGGGTGGGTCTGTCCAGAATCAATCCATGTTCTCTGCAGATTCTCTCTAATGCTGAATAAAAGCTTACCTGTAAATCAAGGAGCTGTTATATAATCACGATAACACACTGGCAGTCTGTGAACTCATTCACCTCTTCGGGAATCGATACACCTGATGAAGAAGCGGAGAATAACCCAACGATCCTGCAGTGAGACATGCAGCCTGGCAGAGTTGGAGCACTCGAAGCTTCCCTCCGCCCGGCTGCAGAGCAGCAACACCTCTTTGAAGCTCCTCTTCTGAGAGCCTCCCTGTTAAACATTTAACATTTAAAGCTGGGGAGGGCTGTGGGCTTCTGGAGCTGGAGAGGCACGCATTCATCCCCGAGTCCCTCACATCCACCCAACCATCATAATCCCACCCAACCCCTGTTGATCTACTGCCATTCTTCACTTCTGACCCATGCTGACAGAACGAGAGGCATCGCAGAGGTCCTCAATTATTTAAGCGTACAAGTCCTTGGCCTGCGCTCTGATGCTGCACGCTTTTGTTTGTGAGCCCCATGTATGTGTGCTCTGTGTACCGCGGCATTTTGTTTGTTTTCTGATCTGTCTGCTGGCATGTGGTAGAAGTGTCCCTCTGTTTGAAGTGCAGCTGCCCTCAATACTGCTGTCGGCTTTTATTATCTGCTCAAGTTTACGAGCTTCTATCGCGTGGATCTTAATAGACTCAAGTGATTCATTGCAAGTTGAGTTGGTTGCCAATCTTATGTTGTTTTCACACCTGATTGTCCGGTAGATTTGGTTCAATTTGGGACCAGAACTGCAACATTTGTTACATTTTCAGCTGCAGTGGATCTTTTTCTCACTGCACTGAGTCAAACAAAACAAACTAATTGAAAAACCAGTTTCCCTCCTCGCCTGTGGGGGCGCTACACGAAGAATCACTGAAGACACTGAGTGCAACTTCCTTCTTTAGAAAATGTAAACAAAAATGGAGTGGTGTCAGATTTTAGTAGTTTTAGGATTTTTCTTTTGTCTTTGGTAAAAGAACACAAGTCATTTCTCTTAGACCTTTGCACTTGCTTTGGTTGTTTTTACCCAGAATGCACTGCACTATAATCCACTTCCTGCTTTTGGAGAGGTTTCCTGTCCGTTTGCCGTTCACGTATAGTCACCGTCCTAAAATGTAATTTTTCTACCAGAAGATGGCTTATATTTTTCATGTGTCATACACTTTGGTGCACTTTTAAAAGTGCCAAATAAATAAACTTGACATTGAAATTTAGGCACAAAAAAAACAACAAACAAAACGTAGGCCATTATTTTAGGAAGGTGACGATTTGAATTCGAACCTTCCAGAACCTTCGTCTCTTCCAAATAGAGACGAAGGTTTTTGGTGGACGAGATTTTGACTTTCTAACCAAACAAACTAGAGTTGGATGAAAGCGGACTAAATGTCGAGCAGCGACGATAAACAGCCAAAACAACGAGTTTGTTTGGTTGATTGATGGCTGGTGAGTCGAAACCCCAATCTTCTGTCTTTCAGGTCCAAAGTCTAATAATAACTTGAGAAACCAAAGTCAGGCTGATTTGCTTCTCCGTTATATAAAATAATATTTTACTCCGTAAATAAAGTGAGGTTTGCCTTGAACTTTCTGTGTGAAGTAAAGTTCTCCTGCTGGTTTCTGAGAACAGAGTTTTTTCCTGTTTTTGCTGCAGGCATTCGAGCAGCTGCTGATCACTAGACTTAAATCACCACCACTCCGTAAGCACTCATTACGTGCACAGGCATATTTGCCAATATCAATCAGCTAAAAATCTACCATTGTTGTTAGTTGCACGGTTCAAACAGCAGCTGGTTTGTTTACCCGGCTCTGTACTTGAGGCTGTGCAGCAGGCAGTCGTTGACACGTCTGGCATCGCACAATGGGAGAGTGGAGATTGAAAGACGTAGCTTTAAGTGTAAAACTTTTAACACGGGGCTGGAAATTGGTAGATTTCTGCTTGTGTCACGTCAGACTTGGTTCACAAAAAAAATCCCACGATCGCTTTTAAATTTGTCATTTCTCTGTTTAAACGCTACAAAGCTGAAGGCCTCTTGAGTAACTATAAATATTGAAAGCTCTCTGTTAGAGTTTTACATATATATCTCATTGGAGCCTGAAATTGATTTGAAGTTGGCTGAAAGGAGACAAGCATTTTGAAACGCAAGCCCAGGGGGGGAAGAGTCTGAGTTTCTTCTATTTTCTCTTTTTTGGGGGATGAGATTAACATTCTCCTAATGTAAGATTGATAAAGGCTCGACATATCCTTCTGAGTCCTATCTTCCTCCTTTTTCTTTCCCCCTTGGCGTGTTTGAGATATTCCGCTACGGCAAGTCTTTCTAGGCACAGCAGTTTTTTTTCCCACCTTCCTCCTCAAACAAAGCTGAAAATTGACTCATGTGTTTCCCTCAGGGATATATTACCTGAAATTCCAGCATTTTTACTGGCTTACGAAAATGTAAGCCATTACTTTTCAGACAAACAGCTTCCAATATTACAAAGAAGAAGCTCTCGCTCCTCATTTCCTTGGAACAGTTGCTGACCCATCATTGCTTGCTCTCTTTGGTACGGCACAAAAGTCCTAGTGTAAGCATTAAATCTAGTTAAAGAAAAGTACAAGTGAAAGACATACAGAACTGAGAAGTAGCTACATGTTAGGCCTAGAATCACCTTGGAAGTGTTGGCTTGCAAATTGTTCTGTGAAGTGATAAGAGATTTCTGCAGGTGGGAAGAGACTAATCTGTTGGCATTTGATGACTTACTCAAGCTTCGTGTAGCAGCCACAAATTAAAACTACAGCAGTGTTTTTGGAAAACAGGTTTTATTTTTGTTGGGTTTTTTAAAATAAAATTTTGCAAAGTTACCATAAAATTGACTTTTATTCATCTATGTCATCGATTCTTGATATTATTGCCTGAAAAACAGTCCTAGAGAGTTTGAGTGTCTGATAATTTATTAGGATTTGACTAATTTTTGGTTCTATCTATTCATTTATGCATCCATCCGTTCATCCGCCTTAGTCGTCTCTCCATTCATTTGCCAATCTGTTCATCCGTAGCCAGTTTTTTACAGGTTTAATATTTAATGCCTGCTGAAATACGGCAGTTTATTTAAATAACTTCAGTTCACAATAAACAAAATAAACTTTACAAAAAACTAATTTAAATTTTTCAAGCCAGGTTATTTCAAAGCATAATAAGCTTTTTCATTTACACTTTGTAAATGGACTTGAAACCTTTTCAGTGAAATGGTATGGAGTTTTTATATTAAAGCAAATTATTTATGTGTCTGACTAGAGATGTGAATTGATGCATCAAATTTTATTCAATTTAAAAATACTTTTGGTCCCACAGAGAAATTAAATGATGAATAAATTATAAAATGTAGGGAAATTCTGTGCAATTGGCAATAAAAAGTGGTCAGACCAAATGACCATCTTTTGAACTTATCAGTTTCATAACCACAAATGACTTTTCAAACCTTTATAATTTTTATTTTAATACCTAGTATTTAGTAAAACAGAAGATTTCCCAGCCTTGAGCCGTGGAGCACACCTATCCATCAGTTATCTTTTGACACCTTGAGAAAATGTCTAAAGAAATCACTTAAATTAATAGTTTCCTGCTTAAGATACTAACTATATTTGACTACATCTTGTATACATTAAGCATTAGTGAACTGCTAAACTATTTGTTATGCTGCTTACCTTATTATTTAATAGTTATGGAGTAGAGGTGTGCCGATCGATCGGCCACCGATCATAATCAGCCGATTTCCGTGAAAAAGTGTATGATCGGTGATCGCCGATCACACAAACCGATCATCACCTGCATCTCATTTCGCAGCCTGCCTGTGCAGCTGGTCTCCTCTTTCCTTCACTCTGCGAAAACGCGCAGCAACAAATCCTAAGCGATGTGGAACTATAACGCACTGAGTGAATGGGGAAGTTTGCGTGTTGCGGCGGAAAATTGAAGCAGGTCAAAATGCATCAACACAACGAAGCTAATATGGCATAAAAACAATGCCATACTTGACGGAGTTTGGCTACATCGAGGCTCACTGCAGTAAAAAAAGACATACGGAGGATCAGATAGCAGGTAAAGCAGCGCACAGCTACAAACACTCACCTGGATTAGCATGACGGTCAGAAAGCTAAACAAATAACCCGCAAAATTATTTAAGTCTTCGAGCTGCGATGTAAGACGCTGGTTCTGCTCTCCTGTTGAACCGCTGCTATGCTACAGGTAGTAATATCTGACAGACGGAGCTTCGCTTCTGCTCCACCTGGTAGTGACTCTCACACCGAACCTGCTTAAAGCTGCAGCATCTAACTTAAAAAAAATACATTTTACATACGTATTAAAACTTTCGCTGTCCTAACATGAGACAGATAATCTCTAAAAAAATAATCCATCTCCTCCCTGTTCTGCATAATTACTCCGCTCAGTCAGAAACAGCCAATCAGAGCTAGCAGTAATCAGCTAGCCGCCATGCTAACAGGAAGTTTTCATTCAGTAACTCTGGATTGTTTATTGTAATGGAACCTGTTTTTGCCTTTGAATGTTAAGTTTTATACTTGAATTTTTTGGTAATGTTGAGAGGTTTTATTTTGACTCTTTGTATTATTTAGCCTCTTCAGAGCCTTCATATGTTATCAGTCTGTTAAAGATAGTATTATCAATAGCAGTACAATTTGCACAATGCCTGTTTTGTTTTGTTTTCTTCATGGAAAAAGTTATTAAAAACAAGTTTTTGTCTAAATTAAGGTGAATTCATGGTTCCTTTTTCCACATAATGTAACCGGTAGGGTTTATGATTAAAAAAATAATTATTAAGTGATCGGTATCGGTGATCGGCCCTCATGGGTGATCGGAATCGGCAGAAAAAAACCTGATCGGCACATCTCTATTATGGAGGTTTTGAATGTTGATGCTTTAGAGATTAAGAAAGAAGCACCGTTTATGCGAACCAGTTTGAAAGCTGTCCTTGTCTTCTGATTCATAACTATTAGTCTCATTGGAAGGACAAATTGAAAGATGACCTCAGATTTGCTGTCTTGGAGCTGTAACTGTAATGCATTTGCAGTTTATAGAATTGGCAAACAGCCTTGAGCTTTCTCCAGCATTTGGCCATCTGTGATAAAGAATTAAAGATGCTTTCAGATGGAGCAGGGTAGAGATGCATTTTGTTGAAGGAAGAAAAGAAACAAGCAAATGAAATACAAGTCAGTACAAGACTGGATTTGTTTTATTTCCACCCACCCACCCATCTAGCTAACCATTTTTCCTAAAAGAAAATTTCCATCTTGATCATGGCCCCTTACTTGTCAAATGAAAATTCCCACCCAGTCTTACAACATAAATCCAAAGTGTTATTTTATAACATTGTGGGTTGGTTTCACCCAACCCACAAAAAAACAAACCCATCCAACCCAACTTCTCCAAAACCAATTCTATTGGTTGGTCCGATCTACGCAACCAAAACGTAATAGATCAGAAATCAATCGTATCCACCCAACCAGGCAAAAGCCAGTTCCCTTCACCTACAAAACCATAAATATCAATCGACCAAATACCAATTTCATCCCAACACCACACAGAAAAACCAATCCCTTCACACCAAAAAACAGTCTCATCCCACAAAAAACTACTCCCATCCAGCCAAAAAACAATCCTATCCCACCAGCACACAGAAAAAACAATCCCATATCACCAAATACCGATCCCTTTCTACCAAAAACCAATCCTGTCCAACCAAAAACCAACCCCATTCCACCACTGCACAGAAAAAACAATCCCATATCACCAAATACCGATCCCTTTCTACCAAAAACCAATCCTGTCCAACCAAAAACCAACCCCATTCCACCACTGCACAGAAAAAACAATACCTTCCCACAAAAAACAACGCCTCCATACCAAAACAAATTTCATCCCTCCAAAACCTAGTCGCATCTAACCAAAAACCGATCTCATTCTACCAAAAACCAATCCCTTCCTACCAAATCCTGCTCACATCGCTCCAAAAACCAACTCCATTTATTCAAATAACCAAAAACCACAATTGAACAAAAACCTAGCAGATTCTCACACTGATCCTAAAATCTCATCTTCCTAGTCAAAATACAATCTTGTTGAAAGATTGGGTCGACCAACATCAAAAACTGAAATACCCCCCTACTCCTCTAAAACAATGTGCCATCCACACACTCTTAATTCAAATCCAAAGTCTCCAACCTGGCCACCAAATAAAAATAAACCCTAAATCCAACCAGTTTGTTTTATTAGTGTACTACTCCTTTCACACATAGCATCTTGTTTTCTTAATGTCTAAACACGATACAGGAAAAATAGCAAAAATATGCATTTTCTGTGTTAATCTTTCCTGGCACAAAAGCAAGCAAGTTATCTACTTCCAGCTTCCATGTCGTTAAGACTCCTCACAACTGGTGCTGTGGTGACGCAGGAGCGGAGCGCAGCCCACGTGTTAGGGCCTTGGTCCTGGTGGTGGTGGTCACGGGTTCGATTCCCGGCCTGATGACGTTTTCCACATGTCGTTAAGACTCCTCACAACTGGTGCTGTGGTGACGCAGGAGCGGAGCGCAGCCCACGTGTTAGGGCCTTGGTCCTGGTGGTGGTGGTCACGGGTTCGATTCCCGGCCTGATGACGTTTTCCACATGTCGTTAAGACTCCTCACAACTGGTGCTGTGGTGACGCAGGAGCGGAGCTCAGCCCACGTGTTAGGGTCTTGGTCCTGGTGGTGGTGGTCACGGGTTCGATTCCCGGCCTGATGACGTTTTCCACATGTCGTTAAGACTCCTCACAACTGGTGCTGTGGTGACGCAGGAGCGGAGCACAGCCCACGTGTTAGGGTCTTGGTCCTGGTGGCGGTGGTCACGGGTTCAATTCCCGGCCTGGTGGCCTTTGCCGCATGTCGTTAAGACTCCTCACAACTGGTGCTGTGGTGACGCAGGAGCGGAGCGCAGCCCACGTGTTAGGGTCTTGGTCCTGGTGGCGGTGGTCACGGGTTCGATTCCCGGCCTGGTGGCCTTTGCCGCATGTCGTTAAGACTCCTCACAACTGGTGCTGTGGTGACGCAGGAGCGGAGCGCAGCCCACGTGTTAGGGTCTTGGTCCTGGTGGCGGTGGTCACGGGTTCAATTCCCGGCCTGGTGGCCTTTGCCGCATGTCGTTAAGACTCCTCACAACTGGTGCTGTGGTGACGCAGGGGCAGAGCTCAGCCCACATGTTGGGGCTTTGGTCCTGGTGGCGGTGGTCACGGGTTCGATTCCCGTCCTGGTGGCGTTTGCCGCATGTTTTCCCCCTCTCTCATTGCCCTCTTTCCTGTCAAACTACTTTCAAGAGAAGGCCACTAGAGCCAACAAAACCTTAAAAAAAACAAAAAAACTCCTCAACTTTATTTTCTGCAAAAGACAAGACTTGGGGTCACACTTTAAATGTGAGGAATACTGATGACTGTGAACATCCCTTCAGTTTCTCAATCTTTGACCTGTCTGTTAAGTAGTCAGTGAGCCTGACGCCTGTGACTATATCCGTCCGGATTCTCTTGGGCTTCTGTTTTACCAATGGTAGGTAAAACAGTGGAGAAACAAACTACCGATTCCTTATAGTCATTTTAGATCAGTTGGGATCTCTGAGGCAAAAGGATAATTGCATTTTATTATCAGATTCAGGATTTTGAGGAAGCTGCCATTGCTGTTGGGTAAACAACAACATGGACGCCTTGCATGCTGTTTACATCCGACTCTTTTACATGCCATCCATAAGAAATGGAAGTAGAACATTTCTGTTAACTAAATGAAACTTGGAGATGTGCAGTGTGCCACAGCAAAGGGAAAAATAACAGGAAAAAACACTTTTTTCTCGCTCTCTGTCGGCTACGCTACACGGACTCGTTACCATAGCAATCCAACACCAAAAAAAATCTCAAACTTTTCCCACACAAAGAACAGAACATCCAGTCCATCTCAGTTTTATGTTTTTTAAAAATGATTGCTATGATAGATTAGCTACCCCTGCTGTTAGCTAATCTTAACACTGTGGTGGTTGATTAACCATATAAACACCTGCTCTACTGATGATCCTTCAGATTTGGTGTGGAGGCCGCCTTTTTTATTTTTTAATTGAATTCCACAGCAGATCTACATGTTAAGTTGTCAAAGTCAAGCTAGCATAACTGAATTACTTCCCTCTCCCTCGCTATTTTTTTTCCTAATTAAATTGTTTTCCTAACCTTGGTATCTAGTTGTCATAGTGTTGACAATTAGTAGCAAAGCACTGCGTCCCTTTTTCTTTCATAAATCAGGCGTACATTTACGATTTAGCGCGTTACGTTAATAACATAACAGCTAAAACCAATGCTAATCAGCTTTTTGCCCTCCACCAGGAAGGTGGGGGCAGGATCTTGCATGCTACAATACTCTACTTCAGTCTCCCGAAGTACCTTTGTACCTTTTAGACCAACGACGAGACATTTTCACTGCCTTTTCATGGAGAGGAACAGAGATTCTACCTTTTAGTCAGATGGTTCTGTGGTTTGGCCGCCCAAACGCCTTTTTAAGCAACTTGGAAGGTTTTTTTTTATGAATAAAATGAAAGGCAACATTGCATCTTTTTATAAGTGAAGCTGACATTGCAGGATGTGAAAGATGGATAATGAAGAGCTGCTGGTGCCTCGTTTCTCAACAGCTTAACCCTGGAATCACCTTTTAGAGGCTTAACAGTGGCAGGTTTACTTCAACCACCAAATGTGTTTCTGTACTCGCATCATGACTGCAAAACACGTCCAGTTGTCGTTACCTTACAGGATGACTGCTGAATGGTTAATGCCAAGAACACTGTCAGGAGAAAACTGGTGAAACAACCTTAGAAGAAAGAAGCAGTGAAAATGGAAAACGTAGCTTACAGCTAATGAAAACTTCAATACCTCAAAAGAAAATCGCACTGCAAAATCACCAAATCTCACCAAATATTTTTGGTCTGGTTTCCAGTGGAAACATCTTAGTGAACTTAAAATAAAACTAACTTACAGGTAACTTTTTATTTTGTTTTAAGTCAATGATTCTTGAACATAAATAAAAAAAAATACTTCACTTATGACGAGAAAATTTCCCCATTTTGTAAGTGAGCAAATCTCCCAACAAAACTAATACTTTTTTAATCAATATTAATAAATTGTTGACTGAAAACAAGCTCCTATTTCTATCTGAAAAGTTGCTTTGAAGTTAGTTTTTTCTTATTTCAAGTTAACTAAGACATTTGGACTAGAACTAGACCAAAAATGCTAGGTAAAATTTGGTGTTTTTGCAGTGCATGTCAGTTAACACTCATGAGCCACAGAAGATCATTGCTAAAGACATTTGAATAACATATGGAAGCATATTAATGGAAAAATGAGGAGAAGGAAGTGGACCTCGGTTTCTTTAAAAACTTTGAAGATTCAGTGGATGATGAGCTACATGCCACCAACATGTGTTGATGCAGTAATTCATGCAAAAGGAGCCCAGACCAAGTGTTGAACCTTTATAGTATGCAGACATATTTTTCACTTTTTAATAAGTAGTAATAAAATTAACTGGAACTGAGTTTGAATTTTCATTCAAAACATTCATAACACAAAGTGTTTTGCTTTTTAATTTGTCTCAAATAATAATAAAAAATTGTAATTTTTGAATTACAATTCTTCCAAGTTCTTTATGTTTGAAATGTCTGGATCAGTGTTGAGGTTTCAGATCTGTCTGTAGTGATAAACTCCTCCTGGATACGGAAAGAAAACTTGGTTAATTTGGACTGTTGAGAAGTCTCCTGACTTTTAGAAAAGAAGCAGCTAAATATGTCTGCTCACGCTCCCTTTCAGCTGGCCATGACTCATCCCAGTCACCACCTCAACTTTGGCATGAATCCCGATCACGCCCGCAACTCGCTGTCCAACTGTGGCATCCGCCAACCGAAGTACGGCGACAGGAAGGTCCACCACATGTACATGAGGAAGAAAGGTGGGCTTTACCTCATGCATGGCTGAAACCAAATGTTTCTCTACAAAATATGAAAAGACAAAATTTTTCCTCTTTTGTCTGACATTAAATAATTAACAAGATAATTATTACGTGTTTTAGATCAATTAGGGCAATGATGGGCAATGAAATTATCTGTATTATGAGAGAAAACCTTCTATTAAAGTTCAGGTGGTTATATGTACTGAAATTACTTTAATTTTAAATAATTTAGATATGTCTTTAAAATGTATCTCCATTAACCATCATACACTGTAAAAACACAAAATCCTACCAAGTCTTTTGGTTCAGTTTTGGTACAAACATCTTAGTAACTATACAGAAAAATATAGGAGCTTGTTTTAAGAAAATTATTTCTTAATATTGATTAAAAGGTACTAGATCTATTTGCAGATTATTTCACTTATAACAAGACAAAGTAGAACTCATACGTTTTCATCAATATTGAGGAATTACTTACATAAAATAAGCTTCTACATCTCGCTGAAAAGTTACTTGTAAGTTAGTTTGGTCTTATTTTAAGTGTACTAAAAACTAGACCAAGATTATTTGGTAAAATTTTGTGTTTTTGCAGTGCATGGTGAATACCATGTACTTACACTCCAAAAACACAAAATGTTATCAAGTATTTTTGTCCAGTTTCTATTGCAAATATCTTAGTACACTTGAAATACGACAAAAAATAACTTCCAAATCACTTTTCAGCAAGAACTAGGAGCTTGTTTTAAGTCAATAATTGCTTATTATTGATTAAAAAAGTTCCATTGGCTGATTATTTTGCCAAAACATGACATTTTTCCAGGTTCTGCCAGTGAAAGTAGTGCTTTTTCATCAATAGTAAGCAATTATTTATTTAAATCAAGCTCCTATATCTTGCAGAAAGTTATTTTTAAGTTAGTACATTTCAAACAAGTTAAAACTAAGATATTTATACTGAAAACTCAACCAAAAATAGTTAAAATGTTGTGTTTTGCAGTGTAATTTTTAATTCCACCAAATCACTAAGGATATGTATGTAATCTGCTGACTATCAAAGGTTTAGTCAGATTTAATGTCATTCATTCAGAGGGAAAATCATCTTTTTTTTGGTTTCATAGTGAAAGTAAATGCTTTTTCCCTTCCCTCTGTGATTAATAATTCCCGCCTGCGGGTCGGTTCTTTCCAGGAATCAACACACTGATTAACATCATGTCCCGTCTGGGTCAGGATGACCCGTCTCCTTCCAGGTAGGCAGCCTGCTGGCTCCTATCTGCTCGTACCATCACTGACCACAGGCGCAATCAGAGCGCCCATTTGTGTGATTAATACGCCCGGCAGGCCCGCTGACAGGAAAATTAACTCTAGCTGTGGGACGGAGGCGTACCTGAGGGGGATGAAATGAGCTCATTGCTTCGGACTGAACCTGATCAAATCTCCCCCCTTTTCTCCAGGATCAATCACAACGAGAGGCTGGAGTTCCTGGGCGACGCTGTTGTCGAGTTCCTCACCAGGTGAGACTCTGATGGACGCCGGCGCTAATCGAAGACGACTACAACACCGTCTTTTCTTTTCCCTCTTTCTTCACCTCCTCACTCCGTTTCTGTCGTCTTCCTCACTGTCTGCGATCCTTCCTGTCTGTCACTGAGCTGCTTTTCTCCATACTTGCGCCTCATTAAGACGCTCATTCACTGGTAATTGGAACTGGGATGTTACTTAAACAGCCAGAAATGGTCAGTGACGACTTTCAATTATCTGACTTGTGTTGCTGACAACACGAGTCGCTGCCATTAAAACAAGTTCTACCAAGTATTTCTAGTGCAAATATATATTATTTCATTTTTATTAAGTAATTATTGACTGAAAACAAGCTCTTATATCTTCCTAAAACGTTATTTGTGTTAGTTTTGTCTTGTTTCAGGTAAGCTAAGATATTTATAGTACAAATTAAACCAAACATACTTGGTAGGATTTTGTTTTTGCAGTGTAGACATTTTAATTCAAGAACTTTGAATCTGTTTTATTGTTCAAATCTCTACATTTAAAATGCTTAATTACAGACAAGACACAAAATCTCCACTTTTCAGTGCAAATATCTTTGTACACTTTAAATAATACAAAACTAACTTAAGAGTATTTTAGTAAGATATAAAATACTCCATAATTCCTTAATATTGGTTATAAAATGCTAATAGTTCTGTTGGCAGATTATTTCACTTATAACATTAATCTACCGGTGAAAATAGTACTTATGTTTTTAATAAATATTATGGATTTATTGACTTAAAACAAGTTCCTGTTTCTATCTAAAAAGTTAGTATTAAGGTGTTTGTATTAGAAACTAGAAAAAAATACTTGGCAGGATTTTGTGTTTTTGTATTTCACAGCTGTTATTAATCTCACACTCTCCCTGTAACAACACCAACTCCTTTGAGATGAAAAGCTGCTGCAAAACAGCAGCAGCTTTTCATCCTTACAGTGGCCAGAAAAGAGCAAATTCATAACTTAATCACTGAAACATTGAGTTCAGCACTAAAGCTATGAGTCAGTTCTTTTTCTTTTTCTTCAAAGCTGCCAGACTTTCTTGTAATCTTTTGAAGTAATCTTAATTATCAGCTCTTCAAGCTTCTTGCAGTTTCTCTTTAGACTTTGGTGACTTTCTTACTCGTTTTCCAGTCCAGGACTTCTGGGTCAGAAAACCTCCCTGTTTTCTATTTTCTTATCTGGAAATTGACTGTTTTACATCAATGTTGCTTAAATTGGAGTTGGTGGAACCTGCAGAAACTCACACAAGGGTTTCTTCTTCCTAAACATTTTTATATATATTAAATATTTTCTTGCTCTTGTTGTTACAACTTTCCTCTACAACAAAGTATTAGGGCCACACTAAAAATACATTTTTTAATTAATAAATATGAGAATAAAGTCATATTACAAGAATAAAGTCGTATTAAGATTTATTCTGGTAATATTATGACTTTATTCTCGTATTATTTCAACTTTACTCTGAAAAGCAACAAAAATCGACATTGACTTTATATTAAATGTAATATAAGTTTTATATAAATATTTAATACATATATTATATTTATATTTAATATATAAAATATTTAACAAAGATATTAAATACTTTTTCTTTTTCTTCCCCTTTGACGAAGTTTTAGGGCCACAAATAAGAAAAAATGAAACTGTAAGGATAAAGCCATAATATTACAACTTTATCCAGGTAATATTATGTCTATGTTCTAATATCAATATTTTTGCAATATTATGACCTTTTTCTTGTGATATTACACATTTTCTCTTCTCATAATATTATGATTTCATTCTTTTTTTGGAATTCCCAAATACTCTATTTTATGCTGTCATATTTAATGTATGGATTCAATCAGAGTAATTAAAAAATGTAATAATTTAAGGTCAAAAAATGAAAATATAATCTTTGCTGGATAGTTAGTGTCTAACCTGTCATGAACATGACTGCATCTGTTAGACGGAAATTATTTAAAATGCTTCCTTCCCTCTTTCAAACATGGTGGTGGTTCAACATTTACAGCCAGAACTGCTGATCCAGTCCACTTCAGCAGAAAATACATATATATGTGTATTTTCTGCACATTTTAAAGCATAATCAAGTTATTATGTTACCTTCAGTTATAAAAAAAACATATATATCAAGTATTGCTTAAAAGATACTTCTTGATAAACTGTTTTGAAATTGGATCTCTGTCTCTTTAAAAACTCCTGCTCTTTCTGAAGCTCCGCCTTCAGGAAGTCATCCTAACATGGCTCCTCCATTCATCCAGCATTTCACTGATAAATAGCTGCTATAATGAGCTTAGCAGTTCCACCAGGTGTTTGCTAATTGCTGCTGGCTAGTCTGAAGGAGCTGAAAGGGGGAGGAGCTTTGCCTTGAAGGCGGAGCTAAGTCCACCCAGGTATTGTTTGAGAAATGAAAAGATTTGAAAGAATCAAAGCAACACTCCAGGTTTGCTTTTGGTGAAGGAATAGAATAAAAAACCAGTAAATTTTACATGATACCGCCCCTTTAAAACAAAGTCTGTTTGCCCGGAAGAGAAACAAAGTCTTGGTATTAATTTTCCACATTCTGTACCTCCAACGTGCACCAACACCAGATGAATTAACTGCTTCATAAGCAGGTAAAAACTTTTCTTTTTCCCTCTGCTCCTGGAAGGAAAAGAAAAATGTTTTTATCCAACAAAAACAGCTTCTATCACAAAAATCTAATTTGTAACCGTGTCGCTAACACTTCCACATCAGTGAGCGCCGAGGATTACAGTCTAATAGGAGCTCATTGTGGCACACAGACTGCCGCTCTTTATGCAGCTACAAGCAGGTCAGTTAGCCTCCGTTCCTCAGGATATCTCCGGGCGCGTTTCAGCCTCTTCCTCCTCTCCTACCCGTCTTTGATTGTTAGTGTCTGACGAGACATGCTTGGCCTGCGCCCTGGCCCTCTGAATTATTTATCAGCCCCTTGTCCAGTTAAATGGCTACAGCAGATCCAGCCAGCTGCCTCGTGCGCGTTGCCCTTGGAGGGTCCGCGCGCCTCTGCTGTCCAGCCAAAAGAACATTTTGCACACGCGAACAGCCCCAAATGTAGGGAGGGAGTCGGTGCCGAACAGAGGGGACCTACAAGATCGGCAGATGATGTAAAAAAAATAAATCCAAGTGCAATCCTCTGAAAAAAGCTTTTCTTTCTCCACATGAAATTCATTCCTGTTCAGGTAAGATTTTGAATTAGTCATAATTATTAAAGATGAATGTCCTCAGTAGCAAACTTTGTTCTATATTTTCACCTAAAAAAGACACACAAACCTATTTTTAACAAGACTTTTCTAAAAATGTCCCGATTTATTCAATACACTGCACAAACACAAAATATTACCAACTATTTTTGCTTCATTTCTAATGTAAATGAGTTGAAGTAATACAAAACTAACAACTTATAAGCAGGATATAGAAGCTAAAATCTTGAACATTGAAGAGGAACAGCAAAATGAACATTTTTGCAAAACCATAACCTGCCTATTTTCTTTTTTATACTCTGCAAAAACACAAAATCTTACCAAGTTCTTTTGTTTAAAGTGCAAATATCTTTGTACACTTTAAATAAGACCAAACTGTGTTACAAGTAATTATTCGGCAAGTTTTAAGATTTTGTTTAAAGTCAAGATTTTGAAAAGTATTAGTTTGACTAGCAGATTTTACAGATTAAAAAAGACACAATTTTTTTTAGTCTAAATTTGAGCACTAAAGTTTGGATATTTAACTCTTTAACCAGATTAATATAAAAATTAATCAAGTTTATTTGTATAGAACATTTCAGCAGCAAAGTGCTTTTCATAATAAACAGAAAATGTATAAACTTATAAAGAAAACACCATACAAAACAACTGAACAATATATTTTGATAAGTTCCATCACCCCAAGTCATAAAAATCAAATATGTTGGTCAATGTTGCTCTAACTAGGAACTCAGTGTTTCGGCTGTTTTGAAGTTTTCTGGAAGTTTCTTTCAGATTTGTGGTGCATATAAGCTGAATGCTACTTCTCCACTGGTTCTGGTTCTGGTTTTGTTTCTGGTTCTGGTGCAGAGCAGAACCAGAAGACCTGAGAGGTTCTGGAAGGTTGATGCAACACCAGCAGATCTGTATGTTGGTGCTAAAAATGTCCCAATTTACTCCGTACACTACAAAAACACAAACTCTAACCAAGTATTTTTGTTTTTGGGTCAATAATTCCTTGATATTTTTTAGTACTATTTCCAGTGGCTGATTCTTCAGATTAAAAGACACATTGCCTTTTTGAGCCCTAAAATTGAGACATTTTACTCTTTAACAAGATTAATCTAAAATGTACCAGTTTACTCCAAACTCTGCAAACACACAAAGTCTTACAGAGTATCTTTGTTTACTTTTTAGCTCAAATATGTTAGTTCAGCAAGCAGCAAGTAATATTAATGCAGTAATAGTTCCACTGGCAGGTTATTTAACTTAAAAACAGCAATAATGTCTTATAAGTGGAAAGAAAATACCAGTGTAACCAATACTTCTAATATATATATATATATATATATATATATATATATATTAAGAGATTTTTACTAATAACAAGCTCAAGTTTGTGAGTTAATTTGGTCTCATTTCAAGTGTGTTGAAATATTTGCACTAAAAGCTAGACCAAAAACACTTAGTAAGATTTAGTTTTTTTGCAGTGTGCAGCTCAAACTTTGTGCCTTCAAAGTAATTATTTTCAATTACTCCAAGTGTTTATTCCAGGTTTTCTCCCTTCTCCTAACAAATGGAGCTCATGTGGGGTTTGAAAACAACAAAAACAAAAAACAAAAACCGGGACGCCACCTGCTTACCTCTCTTAGCGCTGATTGGAAATGACTGAAAGAAATGGCCTGTTTTAATTCAAATGAAATCAAATGACACGCGGCGTTACGGAGAGGCTGGAGCGTAATGAAAATGGAACCTGCTCACTGCAGAACCCAGCTGTGGAACCGCTCAAGCGTCCTCGGCCGTCTCTTGGACCCAAACCGGGCCTGGAAGGCAGAGGCTGCTAATCTGTGTTGGAGACTTTAATTTGATTTTCCTGGAGAACGCAGCCGAGGTTTCCTTCTTTTGTGTGCTTTTTGGAATATTGATACTTTTCAAAAAGATTTCCTTTATGTATTTACTGCGTTTACAGTTAGTCTGACTAAAAACAGACAGTTTTACATCATTAAATGTGAATATGCTACAAAAACACAAGATTTAAGTGTTTTTGATCTAGTTTCTAGCTCATTTTTCAGACACCAAAAAACATGAACTTATTGCCAGGAAAATCGCAGTAGGCCTGTTTTTAGAAGCAGTTGAAACCCAAGTGGATGCATGAACCTGTAAAAAATGTCAATTTTTGATAGTTGATCTCCTTTAAAATGAGTTATTGAAACAATTTAGGCTTTTGCTGTCTGGTGTAAATCACTTCCTGTGAAGCAAAGGTTTTGGGTTCCTGGAAAAGAGCAGAGATGAGCATTACAAATGGATTCCTCTCCGTCCGCAGTGTCCACCTGTACTACCTGTTCCCCAGCCTGGAGGAGGGCGGCCTGGCCACCTACAGGACGGCCATCGTTCAGAACCAGCACTTAGCCATGCTGGCCAAGGTGAGCGTCTCTCTGCAGGTGGAAACTGGAACTGTCTCTCATCCTGGTGTTATGACTCAGCTGCTTTCTGAGTGCGCACAAGGGGAAAGAGTAATTTTGTCTTCCTGCCATCCGTACCCGCGCATTTATTTATTTTTACCCCCTCAGGTTTGTAATTGGAGTTAAAAGGTTGTTGTTTTGGAGAGTAGTGCGACCGGGGTCCCTGCAGACCCCCGGAGGTCTTCCTGAATCACTTTTCAGCTCCTGTTATCGCTCTTCTTCCACCCTCCCCCTCCTCCTCTCTCGCTGGCAGCCCAGCCACACTCACTGGCACGGTTTGTAAAGAAACACAACAATAATCGTCCCGTGATGTGGAGAAACCAATTAAAAACTTCAATCTTTCATGTCGCTCCCCGCTGAATACAAAGATGCAGCCGCCCGAATCTGCATTAGCGCCGTGTAGCAGTTTGGCTTGTTTCAATTTGCCGCTCGCGCTAAAGTGAGTGTGATACAGCGTCGGGCGCTGCCAAGTTGTTTACCAGGGCTCCTCTGAAGCCGTCTGCTCAAGAACACTCGCAATTATCTCCCAGAAAGTATCTTCAGCGAGCACCGCCACAATCCGCCACTTCACTCGCAGGGCTTAAAAGTCAGAGCGGGTTCCCTCTGAGTTGGAGTATTTGTGAATTGTGATTTAATTTGTGTGTGTGCAATCATGAGGAGTATGGGAGGTTTTGGGGGGGGGCTGGTACCACCAACAGTTATCAGCCGTAATTAAAAAGCACCCCGGCTGCTTTTTGTCTCTGCAGCGCCGCCAGGAAAGTCAAGTTGGGCTACTTTTCTCTTGGCTGGGAGATGACTTGCAGAAAGTTTGACTGACCTCCGTCGCTCAGCAACACAAACTCATTTAGATTACATGTGATCTGTGTAGATCCGGAGCCGCTTTGCTGCTTTTCTTCTGGATTTCAGTTTCTGTGCATCAGCGTGGAAACAAATAATCAACTTACGATTGTCAGTTAACGGTTTATTACATTAAAATTTGTTCCAATCATCCAATTTGACCTTCTTTGAATGTTGTAGTTTGGCCGCCATCAAGCAGAGGGCGCTACTGGTCATTGAGCCAGTTGATACAGAAACAAAGATGGCGGGGGCATACCAGAACAGGAAAGAGAAACGATCCAAACAGAGTCCAGTTTTGGGATCCAAAATGTATGTTTTTAGTTCCAGGTTCTTCAGTTTAACGTTGGAGCATCAGCGTCTCAACCAAATGGTACCGATGATGGATGAGACGACAGAAATGGAGTGGAAAACAGAAAAAATTTAACATAATGGAAAAAACGTGCTGTACTGTTTGATAAGTAGGATCCGTTAGAATGTATGTAACTGAATTCTGACATTTGTTGTTAATTGTCACAGTATTTAGATGGAATTAAATATTTTATTCTTTTCATCTTTTTTTTCAGCAGAATACGAGGTTTCTGTTTTATTAAATATGTAATTTTTGTAATGTGAGAAAACCACAATTTTAAATTTTTATGCATAGCTGCTTTTTCCAAACTGTTAAGTGAAAAAATGTTTTTATTTCAGTTTCAGTATGACTGGAAAACCCATCACTAATTTTTTTTTACTGAAAAACGAGATTTTTTGAAATTGTCGTGTTTCCATGAAGCTATTTTTTTTGTAATTCATTAAAATGTCTTAAATTCATGTATCTAAAATTAATTTAAATTTAATCAATTTTCTCTTTCTGAATGTGTAGAAAGGCTCTGTCTTTGTAACTAAGTTAGACGGGGCAGCATAATCTTATTCTCTTACAACATGGCGTCGGTAGATGGTCTACTGGCGTTGTGTAAAAGTAACTGACCGGTACAAGAAGCTTTCAGAGTAAATGAAGGTCACAACTGTTTCACATTCTGTCGTTTTCCAGAGTCTGTAAGTGACCCATTTTATTCCTGCTTCATGCCACAGCTGGACAGCACATGAGCACATCCGTCAGTGCCATGAAGTCAAACCTTTTCCAACCAGAGCAATCAACTTTTTCATTTCCCTCGAGTTTTTTTCCCCTCTAATGCTCTTTTCCTTCATGAAAATCTGCAATGTTGTTGTTTTTTTCCCCCTCCTTCGTCCTGCAAGCAGCTACTGCTGAGGTGTCGGTGGGCAGCCTGCTGATATGAATGCGTCTCTTTTCCAGAAGCTGGAGTTGGATCGCTTCATGCTCTACGCCCACGGACCTGACCTATGCCGGGAGTCGGACCTTCGACATGCAATGGCCAACTGCTTTGAAGCGCTCATCGGTGAGACTCTCCTGAGATAAAAACAGAAGAAATGATTGATGATAAAGAAGTAGGGACAGATTTTGAATAAACTAAACGTTCATCTTCACTCCCAGGATTTAGGACAAAGTCTGTTTTCAGACCTGAAAATCCGGTAGACTCTGTTCGATTGGAGGTCAAAATTGGAACATTTGTTACATTTTCAGCTGCTGTGGTTCACTTTCACTCTGCACCTGTTGCCCTCCTCGCCTGTGGGGGCGCTGCACCAAGAACCACCGAAGGAAACAACATGAAAACCTCTGAAGACGCTGAACGCAACTTTCTTCTTTACAAAATGGAAACAAAAATAAAGTAACCTCAAATTTTAGTGGTTGTATGATTTTGTTTTTGGTAAAAGACGATGAGTCGTTTCTCCTGCTAGCATTAGCCTTGCATGTTTTTCTGTTGTATTTACCCAGAATGCCCTGCGCTGTAGTCCACTTCCTGCTTTTGGAGCGGCCTCCAGTCTGCTTGTTGTTCACCAGAGTTTAATTACACATTCACACCTCCACAAACTGGACTTTCCAGACAAACTGACTGGAGACCACTCCAAAAGCAGGAAGTAGACTACAGAGCAGGGCATTCTGGGTAAATATAACCAAACCAAACACTTTAGCATTAGGACGAGAAGTGACTTGTGCTTTTTTTTTTTTTTTTTACCAAAGACAAAGCAGAAATCCTAAAATTGCTCAAATCTGACTTCATTTTTGTATATATTAAGTGAAGATGCGCTCAGTATCTTATTCCATGGTTTTCATATTGTTTCCGTCAGTGGTTCTTGGTGCAGCGCCCCTGCAGGAGAGGAGGGGAACAGGTTTCTTACTTAGTTTGATTTGTTTGACTCAGTGCAGTGTGAAAGAGAACCACAGCAGCTAAAAATGTAACAAATGTTGCAATTTAGTCCCAAATCGAACAGAGTCTACCGGACAATCAGGTGTGAGAATGTTAAAGCTAAAGATGTAGGAATCCTTCTGCAGGTTCTGTGTACGCTTCAGTTATCTTTCTGTTAATCCTTGAAAACGTTTACCTAGCTGACCTCTGAAAGGTCCCCAAATCTCTGCTCTCCTGTCCCACACACGGCGCCGCCACCCCGCCTCAGTCCTTGCTAAGCCTCGCTTCTGGGGAGCTTCTCCAGTCTTATCGCCATCTCGAAGCAGTTCAGCCGTCTCTCTCGGATGAAAGATGCAGAAAGTGGGTGGCTTTAAAGAGATCATCTCCGCGCCTCCCCTCTGCGCTGGGAAAAAAACAGCAGGCGGGGAATGTGCTGACTGGCACCGCGGCCCCCCCGTCGGCCCTGGGGCCACACCGTTCCCTTCGCGGGTTCATTATTGGCTCAATCAAAGTGAAGAATAAACAGGGTTCCTGTTCTGAAGGGGAGAACCTCCCTGTGGTGACGGCTTTGGGTTACTAACTCTGAAATATCTCCGGCTTCCTTCCTGGTGTGAACGCAGAGGGGCCGACTCCAGACGTCGCCTCTCCCCTCTCGCCGGCCCCCTTCTTCTCACCTTTGTTTTAGCTCAAACGCCTCCTTTCCATGCCTACACCTCCCTCTGATCTAGACTTTTAGGGCGTAATTGATGAGTCACTCCATCATCATGAAGCTGTTCTCCAACAGAGACGTCAAGCTGCAGCCCTGCGGAAACACAAACTCTTACTGAGTATTTTTATCTAGTTTCTAGTGCAAATATCCTAGTACTCTTGAAATAAGACAAAACTAACTCAGAAGTAATATTTCAGTAAGATAAAGGAGCTTGTTTTAAGTAATAACAGTTAAAGGGGGCTTTCTATTCAAAATTCACATTTTGCTTGTTTTTGTTGTTCCATTTGGGTCTCTACTGCTTCTAAAAACAACCAACAAGCCATTTTTATGGTGTCTGGAAAATGAGCCTTTTCAAAAGCCTCCCAATTGTTAAATAACATTCGACAGGCACTGTGCTGTTACCTAGCAACCCAATACTTGATTTTATTGCTGTACAATGGCTGCTGGAAGAGACAAGTGTTTTGTTGTTGACTTGCCATCCAGAAACCTCTTGCTGCATTTTTGTTGTTTGAGCAGGAGGCGCCACTTCTGCTTTTCCAAGATAAACAGCTGTATATTTACACATCTGTTTGGAGGCACTTTTATATGCGAGGGTAACCGTTGAGTGGCCAGCAGCAGTATACGTGGATTTAAAGTGACATGATGCCCTAAAACAGCTCATTCTGACTAAAATCACATTTTCTAAGAATGATTTTCTGCAAAAAATATAAGGACCATGTTTTGTATAGGCCATAGACCCATCATAAGAAAAGGTAATAGGTCACCTTTAATATTTTAACATGGGGAAAAATGTCTTAAAAGTGGAATAATTTGAAAGTTGAACTAAAACATTTTTAAAATAACATTATTAAGGAATTATTTAGTTAAAAAAAGCTTCTATATCTTAAAGTAAAGTTACTTCTCTGTTAGTTTTGCCTTGTTTCAAATGTACCAAGATATTTGCAGCAGAAACTAGACCAAAATATTTGGTAAGATTTAGTGTTTTTGCCATGAGTAAAAAGCAGCTGCGCTCACAGATGTGTTGTCATTTTTGTCGTGCAGAGAATTGACGGGATGCGACAGCCGTAATATTCCCAGATAGCTCCGACGGCCTGGCAAACGTGTTCTCTGACCTTTGTTTTATTTGTTTCCGCGCCGCGGTGACTGTTGAACCCGGGCTGTGTTGGAAATGACAGATAATCTCCTGTTTTGCATGGACGAGGCTTCCTCTCCCTCTCCCACCCCGAGGCAGGGCCGTTCTCCTGCTCGAGACGGAGCGAATGAAGAGGGAGAGAAAGGAGTGGAGGAATCTGCAATGCAAATAGCTGCCCTGCAACCCTGAATAATTCAAAGTGTTGAATGGAAATCTTGCTTTTCTGATCCCCTGTCATTAACTTCTGCCGGAGTGGGCCATTCTCATTCGGGCTCTTTTGGCCTCCACTCCTCCGTTTTCCCTTCCTCTACCTCCTTCAGAGCCACTTTCTCGCCTCTCTGGTCCTCCTCGCTGATGACATGGCCGCCGCATCCTTAAAAAGTCTTAAATTCATGTATCTTAAATTAAGGCCTTTAAATGCCTTTATATACATTAAAAAAGGTAAGTTGGCCTCAAATTTTGTAGAGGCAGAGCTATTTAATCTCAGATATGCTATTTAGTTTTTTTTCTCTGGACTTTTCTGTCAGGCAAACATTTGAGGCAGCTCATGCTGCTGGTAACTAGCTGCTAATGTACCATTGATAGCTAGCAAAGGTATATTGGCAGCCATTTTAGTAGGTACCATTGGTTCTGGCTAGCTAAAAAACAAGCTATTATTTTTAATGTTTATAAAAGTAAGACCTTAAAATGTTGGTCTTAAATCACAAGTCTGCCATGCAGCAAGGGCGTATTAGCATTTATGTTAGCATTAACCACTGGTTCTGGTTCCTGTAGGAGAAATGGAGGGAGAAGATAACTAGGTAACTAACTAAAAAACAATGTAGCTAGATGAAAAAGGCTATCTAGCTAGCATGCTTAAATCCCAGTTTATCTCCACTTTATCTAGTCTATTGACCACTTTTGTTGCCAACCTGTGATGCTACATTCATTCTGTCCTAAAAGCTTGACACTACATGGATAAAGGTTGTTTCTTATTTTCATTTCTGACATTAAATTTAATTCATAATGGTCTTAAAAAGTCTTAAATTTGAATTGGTGAAACCTGTAGAAACCCTGCGTGAGCGATTCTGTTTGTAAAAACTTGTGGGAAGAAGAAGAGGAGGAGGAGGAGAAGCTGAGAAAGGCCTGCTCTGCTATTTTATTTAATTTTATTTTTTGGCCCTAATTTCCTGGTACAGTTGATGTGTGGATTACGTGCCGCCAGCAGCCGTGGGGGATACAGATGGTGAACCTTTGTGAGGCCCCTCTCTAAGCTCTTCCCTATTAAAAGAACACAGAGGAGGGATTATCTCTCACTTGCTGAATATCAGATTCATACACAATGCGCTCGGTGGATCCTCTCAAGCTCTGCTGCTGCCTTTGTTAATTGCTACAGTCTTTCTTTTCTCCTTTGTTTCTGCGTCTCATCCCTACCTCCAGGTCTGATTTTTCACAAGTAGAGATATAAAAATTAAAGGGTTCCTCCTACGCAGGCTGGGAAAGTCCGATGGTTCGCTGTTTTCAGGTGTGGAGAAGTTTGGAAACCGAACAGAGCCTGGAAAACATTACTGTCTCCTTCTGTCTTTCCTTCCTTTCCTTGTTTCCTGTCTGTCAATCCTTACTCTTTCTCTTTCCTTTGCTGTCTTCTTCCTTTTCCAATCTTCTTTTTGTCCATTCAACAGTTTGTCCTTTTATTTTTTGTCTTCTGTCCTTTCCTTCCTTTCTTGTTTCTGTTCTTCTATTTGTCCTTTTTTCATCCTCGTCTGTGACTTTCCTCCTTCCTTCACTGTTTCTTTTCTTGTTTACTTGCTTCCTTCCTGTTTTCCCACCTCGACTCATTGTGTCCTTCCTTCAGTCCCGGTCCATCCTTCCTTATTTCCTGCCTCCTTTTTTGTCTTTACTTGTCATTCCCTTCTTCCTTTCCTTGTTGCTTCCTTGTTTCCTACCTTCTTTTTGTTCTCTCTCTCTTTTATACGTTGCTTCATTGTGTCCTTCCTTCTTATTTCAACCCATCCTTCTTCTGATGCCCTTCCTTCATTTTTCTGTCTGTCCTTCTTTTCTTTCCTTTCTTACTTTTCCTACCCATTATTTATTCCTTTATCCATTCATTCATTCCTTTTCTCTCCATCCTTCCTCCCTTCTTCCTGCACTCATTCTTCCTTTATTTCTTTTTTTTTCTCGCCTTCATTCAGTCCTCCCAGGTCTTCCCCTTCTTTTTGTCCTCTCCTTCCGTCCTTCCTTGCATCCTTCCTTCCTAAACCTTAGTCGTCATGGTAACATCTGCCATTCGTTGGGTCTTTAAATCTAAAAACTGAGCTCTGAACTTCGAATTTTTACCTGAAAACCCTGAAATTAAAACATTTACATGTTTCCGTTCTTGTTTATTCTTCATGTTTTCATCCAGGTTGTGTTGGTTTCTGTTTCAGTTTGCTGAGCCGAGCAGCTTAATATGTGATTTGATGGATTAGAGCCGGAGCGTTTCTGAATAATTCATCTCGGGTTATTAATGCGACCGTCGGTTTTTATTGGTCGCAGGAAAAACCACAGACGTCGATTCTGAACGCGACGTCGCCGTCCGACTGCTGCTAACATGAGAAAGTAACATTTCCAACTCATTTTAAACATTGTTTATTGTCATTGTTGCACATTAAACTAAGTGTGCATAAGCAAAAGGGCATAAAGCATTTCCAAAAGATACAGTTTAGATATGTTTTATTTTCTTTTTGATGCCAACAGATGTGCGAACCATCAATTTATGTCTTTTTTTCCCCACAAAAAATGTAGTTATGCTTTAATTGCAGACATAGTGTAATACTAGCACACAAGCTAACCGTTACCACAGTATGTTAAATCAGAAAATGATTATAGTGCCTAAATATGGGTAAATATTGCTCTCTACACCCACACAAACACACGACAAAAAGAAAAAGTGAGGTGCCAGGGGATAAATGTCAATATATCAGATTCATCAAGTTCAACTCAGAAAAGAAAAATAAATATTAATAAGAATTATTTCTGAGAGTTTTTAACAGAGGGTTCTTTCAAAGTACAGCTGCTGTTTTCTGGCTGATCGCCAATTACAGATTTAAAAAATAAAATAAAAAATCAATAATAGGTAATCGGTAATAGCTGCCTGTAGCAGCCTCGACGGCTGATTATCGTTTCTATTTTCTTTTTTATCCAAATCACTGTGAAAACCAAAAACATACAAACTAAATATATTATCAAAACAGACAAACATGTAAAAACAATCTGCACAGTTTGGAAATTCTTTTTAAATAATATACAATCCTAAATAATTTGCTATCTGTTTCACTGCCAATCCAGGTTTTGGCCGATTCCAGTTGTTTTGACTGAAATGATGCTCAAAATATGAGCAAGTTGCTGAATCGGCAGCAGTCGGGGGTAACTACTGGTAACTGTAATTGTGCAGACATGACTTAGTGGGTCCGTCTGTGGTTGATTTCTAGACCTGACCGAGGTAGAAAAAAATCGGCTTCATGTGTAAAAATTGACCGATCGCCGATCTCCCAAATTAAAGAAATCGGCACCGATACATCAGTTAGCTGATAATTTGGTGCACCTCTATTTCATAGTAACATTTTCATAGTTTAATGAAATACTGTGGTTCTGGAAGCCAATGGACGTATGATGGAGGTTGAGGAGATTTCCTTTTCTTGTCACTCTCCGTGTCAAAAAAATCAAGAATGCTAAGGAGGATTTTGGAGGACAGGATGCGACTCCAGACAAAGCAGTCTGACTCGTTCTTATCTCAGGTTTGAGGTTTTGGACCTGACCCCACTGCAGGATGAGCTCTGTAATTGCCATGCGAGCTGCTTGGTGCGTTCATGTGTATTCAGGGCGTGGGCTCCAGCTTCACAGGCTGATGGGCCGGACTGAGCGGCGGCCCAGATCTGCGTTTAATGATTGCAGCGGGCCGCACGTTTGATTGGATCGCTTTGGGCTGCACTTTTTTGCACAGGCAGCCGTCTTGTCAGGAGTTTTCTGGCTCTGCACCTCATCTGGGTTTCTCCGCTGATTGACACCAAAAGGTGTTGCTTTTAGATTTCTAATACCTTCTGAAACCTCTGGAGGACGTTTCAGTTTCTCCTCCTGCTTACCTCCACTTTGTGCTTTCAGTCAGAAAAAGTTTTTAAAATCAAATCAGAAACATTTTTGACAAATTTGCTTCGTCATCAGAACACGAGGAGAACTTGCGCGCCCGTTTCCCTCCAGCCTTCAACGCTCACACACGTCACTTTGCTTTGAGTTGCGAGGGATTCTTGAAGGGAACTTCAGTTCTCCGGCGCAGGAGGGAGAGTTTATTCCTCCCACAGCCGCTCTCCAGTGGAAACATCTGCTGCAGACCGCAGATCTCTGGTGGCCCTCGTGGTCGGCCTCGCTCAGACGGCCACATTGCTTCTGATGCACATCTGCAAGACTTTTGGTGGCTTTCTGTGTTTGTGGACTTAACGAGAGCTGAAGATTTATCGGCATTGATTTATTTTAGGGCAGGAAATTGCTGTTTTTGGCTAATAGCTGAACTCCCTCCTGCAATTTTCAAGCTGCAGCTTCTTTTAATTTTACTCTTTAGCAGGTTCTGAAGTGGCTTAAAGTTAAAGTTGAGGCTACTGAAGCAAAGAAAAAGCAAGAAAAGCACAAAATTTCTGTGTGGAAAAACAAACTACTTCCATAGGATTGGAGAGGAAATATAGCGGCTAATAAAAGGCTCTTAAAAACTGATTATACCTCAGTAAAAACAGAAGTTTTAATGGTTTGCAGCTGAGGTTACACTCAGGTTTATTTGTTTAGCACATTTCAGCAGTTCAGATTGTTTTACACCATAAAAATATAAAAACATAAAGTTACCAATTACAAAGCAGCAATAAACATTACATTTCATATAAAAAGCACATCAAATATGTTAGTCTTCTAGATATAAAGGAACTCAGTGTTTCGGCTGTTTAGACGTTTTCTGGAAGTTTGTTCCAGATTTGTGGTGCATATAAGCTGAAGCTGCTTCTCCATGTTTGGTTCTGGTTCTGGAGATGCAGAGCAGAACCAGAAGGCCTGAGAGGTCAGTGATTAATAAACTAACAAAAGTATTTTAAAGTATATTCTGAGTAGAAGGACTTTAGAACGGGGTGATGTGCTCCTCCTTCCTGGTTTTAGTCAGAACGCCAGCAGCAGCATTCTGGATCTGATTGATTATTTTAGGCAGCCCTATGAGGATACTGTGGCAGTAATCAATTCAACTAAAGATAAACTCATGGATGAGTTTCTCTAGATCTCGCTGAGACATTAATCCTCTAATCCTGGAGATGTTCTTCAGGTGATAGAAGGCCGACTTTGTATCCATCTTTATGTGGCTCTGAAGGTTCAAGTCAAAAACTAAATCATACCAAGTATTTTTTGTCGAGTTTCTTGTGGAAATATCTTAGGAAACTTTAAATAAGATAAAACTACCTGATAAATAACTTCATCAAGATGTATCAGCTTGTTTTAAGTCAATCATTTCTTGAAATATTCTGCCAATGAAAGTAGTACTTTTTTAAAATAAACAAGCTGCTATTTCTGGCTGAAAAGTTACTAGTAAGGTCGTTTTGTATTATTTGACGTTTTCTACAATTTTTACACTAGAAACTTGACTAGTAAGATTTAGATTTTTTGCAGTGCATACCCAGATTTCAGACCTGATCTCTATTTTCTATCTGTAATAACTGAAGCTGTTTTCTGACTCCAATAAGATGTTGAACCACGGGGTGCACTTTCTTTTTTAAACTGTTTATTTTGGCTTTTTTTAAAGATAATAACTAAAGTCACCCTGGAATCTGTTGCGTTTCCGTACATGGAGTTCAGGTTGAAACCGTTTCCGAAGCCGATAAAGACCAAATCATGGTGGATTCGTCTTGATTTATTAAACTGCATGAGCATAAAAATGTTTCTTTTTATTTTCATAAACGGCATTAAACTGACTCGCGGATGCGAGGAAGGAAGTTGTCGCCTTTAATCGAATTTCACCAACATTCCTGCTGTAGCTGTGAGTAATTTACCGTTTTGCTTCAAAGAAAGCAGACAAACACAAACATGCTGCCAGAGTGTTAGTGTTTGTCTTTGTTGGAGGTAGTTTGTTTGTGTTTCTTTATGGTCATGGTGATGCAGGCTGCATCTTCAGCTCCCTCTCTGTGTGTGTGTGCGTAAATGGCCTGTTAGCCATCTGAAAGCAGTCCCCCTTCCCTCCTCCTCAGATGATGAATCCCTCATATGTTTTTGATGTCGGCCATGAAGGCAGTTTGCGCGTTTAGGCCCCCGCGACCGTGCCGCACCCCATTTCCACTCGCCTCATTTATGCTCATAATAAAAACCAGCGCGCGATTGTATACCCAATTTGCCAGGTGGTTATTGCTTTCTAAATTGAATGAGCCGCCCTAAGTGTGATGGTTTAGAAGTTGTGTGCAGCTTTAAGGCAGCGTGATGGTTCCACAGATTTCTGCAGGAACACAAGAGGAGCCGAATTACAGAAACAGGCATCAGGATGTGCCAGAGAGGCTGCGGCGTTATTCCCATCTGGAGAGACATTTCACATTCCTTCCTTCATCCCCGTTTTTCTCTTTGTATGCACACTGTGTTCCTTTTCACCTTGCAATTCAAGTTGGATTCAGAGAACATCTGCGCAGATCATTCATGTCCAAGTGTGTAGGCGCGCCACAAAGAGCAGAACCCTCCGAGTGGGCTTGGATGTTTTATTTCACACAGATTCATGCCTGGACATGCAGTGTAGGCTCAGTTTGTGCCTCTTAATTCAAGCATCAGGTTTGTGTGACCTCAACCACTTCCATCTCATTGTGGCCGATGCAAACGCCTCCTCCTGCTGGTGGGAGGGAGGCGGGTCCGCACAGGAACCCCGAGGTCATCCTGCCGCCAAAAAGCAATAAAAATGCACTCCTGCTTTTAATAAAGCAATTATAACTCATTGCTGAGTTCAATTAATTTTCTGCTTTCCATTTAGGAAAGAGCTGAGGAATGTTGAACAGCAGAAATGAAGCGTTTGGGTGGAAATTTGCTCCATTGGTTTTGTTTCATTGTGTGACAAATCAGCATAATTTAGTGAATGATTGGTTTTATACATTTACAAATCTAAAAAAGTGGGAAAAAAATGCATATTTATACACCCAGAGTCCCCTTTTACTCTGATACCCCTAACATAAATCCAAAACATACGCCTAAAGAAATAAATTGAACAAAATAAAATATTTTTATAAATATTATCCAAATATATTCAGTCAAGTTCCACAAGTGTAGCATCCCAAATCTAAATGTTATTTTACTATGAAGACTGCTTCTAGGACTTTCTGTATTTCTTTCTTAAATATAGCAGATTTATTTGAGATAGTTTCTCACTAAAATGCCTATAAAAGAAATTATACCACATATCTTGTATACTTCGGCTGCAAAGTGACAAAAAGTAAAATCAAAGTGTTGGTGTTTGGGGTGCAAACAATTAATCGACTTACGGTTAATGTTTCATCACATTAAAATTAGTTTCAATCGGTTAAGTAACAGCGTCCGCTTCTCTGCAGTGTTGTAGTTCGGCCGCCATCCAGCAGGGGGCGCCAATGGTCGTCCTTAAGCGGAGCTGTTGATACAGGATTTAAAGATGGCGGCGGAGCGGTAAAGAGAAACGGTCCAAACAGAGTCCGGTGCGCGATGAAAGATGGACCTTAAGCGGTTCTGTTTTGAAATATAAACACTCGAAAAGCTCCTGAAGTTATCACTTAATGGCGCTGATTCAGCCGAGACACGAAGGCGAGGATATGATGATAGAAAGGTGGAGGGAAAACGAAGAAAAACTGTAAGATAGCAATAAATACGGTTTATTTTGAGAGACGTGAGTTAATAAACTTCTTGGAGAAAAGTTTAAATATTAAATTAAGAGCAACCACGGATGGTACTTCTGTATAAACATCCTTCTGTTTGACAAATTGTATTCTTTTCATCTTTTACTGTTTATTCAGCAAGCTAAGAGGCTCCTGTTTTGTTATTTCTGACTTTAATACATTTAATACAACGGACACAAAATAATAAGATTTAATGTCTTTTTTTAATATAGCGTTTTATGGAAAATGTTGTCCTTTGTTATGAAAAGTCTGTTGTAAACTCAGGTTTTTAAGAAAATGGCTGTTTAGTAACTATTAATAATTGCATTAATAGTAATTGTATCAATATTTGCGTTTTACATCACTGTGTAATAAATGTTGGTGCTGTTTGTATTTTAGGGGCTGTGTATTTAGAGGGAGGCTTGGAGGAGGCCCGGCAGCTTTTCGGACGACTGCTTTTCAACACTGAGGTGAGTGCAGAAAAATCCTTAAAGGTTAATTTTGTTGCTCTCTGATAGAATAAAGTTTGTCTTAAAAAAAGTCAGCACACACCCAATTCCTTCATATCTTTATTTTTTGAGAAAGCTGCCGTTGAAGACTTTACCTCCTCCTAATAATTGGCCAAACCTTCGCACTGCAGGTTCTGGCAAACCTTGAAAGATCTGGACAAAACCTGAGCATTGTTTGGAAAAAAAACAAACACAATTCTGGAACAGAGATAATAGTTTTGTTGGACACCTGCTGTTGTTTGCATGTGTGTAAAATCAGCTAGCATGAATAAATGATGAAGGAATCGGTGTTTGCGTCTGTCCCGGCCAGAAACGCTATGAATCAATTAGCGGCGTACGGCGCGAACTGGCGGTTCAGGTTGTTTGTGAGCCGCCCACCAACAAGAACCGGCACAACCCGACCAGAACCAGCAGAAAACAAAAGAAGGAATCTGCAAGCAACACCTTTTTATTCATATTGGTATCAGTGATGCTTATCCCTGTAGAGTGGATTACTTTCATCAGAATTCAGATCAATATTTCAGCATTAGATTTAGCACTGGAGCTGATTTATTTTTTTTGTGTGTTTTCCCTGAAGTTGTGAACACATTTGGCCTTGTTTGTCTCTGCTCTTGGCCAAATTTACTGCAAATCTCTTCTGAGTTTGCAGCCAATGTGTTGGAGTGCTGAAACGCCCTTGCTTCTGTTTTTACTGTCATCGCGCGGCCATGGGAGTCGGCAAGAAAAACGATTTAGTTGAGGGCTGTTTGTATGAAGAGGGATTCACTCGAACAGATTTTATTTTTTTATTGCAGAGCTGCACAACAGATGTGGATGGGGAGGTAAAAAAAGAAAAAAACCTGAAATTTCTTTATATTACAGCAAAAACATCACAGAAATATACAAACATAAAAATATCTTATGAAAAACTGTATTAATGAACGCCTCGTTGATGGTGGGAGGCATTGTTGTCATAGTTGAGGGAGGATGCTTCCAGATGGACCAGAAAAACCCACAAAAGCAAACAGAACGGTTATAAATCAGGTCGTTTTATGTGTTTTATGTAATTTATGAAGATCAAAACTTTTCTTTTTGGCTTTGCTAAACCCAAAAAAACAAAAATATTAATGATTTTTGCACAGAAGTCTTGCTGAATCCAGATTAGTTTCTTTAAAGCAAACAGCTTGACAATCACTAACCACAAAGCGTTGTGGGCGATGATGGAGTTTCATCTATTCATAAACCTAACCACACCCACTGAACAGTTTCCTACATACAACTAGAAACAAAAGTTGTTTCACTGGGATATGATGGGACTGAAGATGACACATTTGACACATAATTGTGAAGCAGAAGGAAAATATTGCTATTTTTCCCTGGTTTTTGAAAATAAAATTGAAAAATGTGCTGTGCCTTCCTAAGACTCTTGTTACTCAGTGTCCAGCTAACTTCTACGAAAGTTTTGCATCCTTCAAATTTTTTTAGATTCATATATTTAAAACTAAGGTCTGAAAATGTCTTAAATTTATTTCAAAAATGTAAGTTGGCCTTAAATATGTAGATCAGAGATTTTAAATTTTGTTGAGGCAGGACTATTAGTCTTGTATATTCCATGTAGTTTATTTTTCTTTGTGACTTATGAACACCAAAGTTTGAGTCATGCACAGACTTGAGGCAGTTGAGGTTACTGCTAACTAGTTGCTAACAAACCCTTGCTAGCTAGTTTTCAGCATCAATCATTGGTAGGTAAATTATTGCCAGTTGGCTGGACAACATTCGTATTTGCCATTGACTCACTTCTTTTTCAAACAAAGCATTCTAGGCAAGAAAGCTTGACACTTCTTGTATTAAATTTTATTCATAATGGTCTTAAAAAGTCTTAAAAAGGAGTTGGTGAAACATGGAGAAAGCCTGTACTCACTCAGGCTAATGCAAGCTAATGGCTAATCGAGGTCAAGCTAATTGCAACTGAGGGTGAAGCTAGTTTCTAATCAGGCTAACAGCTACTCAGAATCATGCTAACTCTTATGCTAACTAACTCAGAGACAAGCCACTTCTAAGAAAGCTAACAGCTACTCTGTCAGGCTTAATGGCCAATGGTGAGAGGAAGTTGTTTTGTCCTCACGCCCTTTAGGTCTTCAGGTTGAGCAAAAGTTCCCAAGGTGCATAAAGATGCAACCGTGAGCCAATCTCTTTCCTTCCTTCTGCCTCTTTAAGAGGGAATTCTGTCATTCTGCACCAAAATCCAAATTTTTGAAAAACTAATTTTATATTGGTTAGTAATGGCATTTTCCACACCCATAGAGAGTATTAAAAATAAAAATCCTACCTGTGCCTTGCAGGAAATGAACTGAAATTGCATTCAACAAATGACTCACTTGTTTGCAACAAATTGAGAAGAAGTTGAGATTGTTTTCAACTCTAGTTTGAGATCCTCAGACATTCAGATGGAGGATTGAAATAGTGTGGCTTGTCAGCCCCCTGCTGAATCCTCCTGATGGCTGTTCTGTCACACAAAGCCGAGAGGAGGCAGATGGACAAAAGACCAGAAAGCCAAACACCAGCCGTGTGGCGGGGTGCGATGGCTACGGGGGTGGGGAACAGAGACGGACAGCCAGGCTCTGAGATCCACACAAGCCGCTTGGATCCTGCTGCACTTCCACTCCAACTCTGCAGAAAGGCTCTTTACACAGCACATTACTGAAACTAATGAGATGAGGTGCGAAACTGAAGCACTTTACATTTTTCTCTATCAAACTGTGGAGATTTTTTGCTGCTCTGGCGATTTTTCCTTTACATCTTTACATCTTTTCCTCCTGTGGAACAGTCTGTTGTGACTTTACCTTAAGAGATGCTTCACATCGCCAGCTGGAAGAACTTGTTCTGGTGCAAATCATTAACATAGAGAGAAATAAGGAGATTATTTTAAACAAGACTGACACAATCTGAAAAATTAAAGTTGAATAAAAATGTATAGGATGAGTCCATTGGTCCCTCCAATCAATAAATCAAGTTTATTTTCTAGAATATTTCAGCAACACTGCGGCTCAAAGTTTGTTTTTACATCGTGAAAACAAGCAAAAGCAACATCATACAAACAACAGTTGTAAAAACCAATAAACAAACATTACATTTAGTCAAGAATCATCAATACACCTGAAGTATGTTGGTCAATCTTCATTTATTATGGTTCAAAAGTAAATCTAAGCCGGTGGATTTTTCAGTGTTTCAGCAGTTCTGTTGTTTTCTGGAAGTTTGTTCCAGATTTGTGGTGCATAGAAGCTGAATGCTGATTCTCCATGTTTGGTTCTGGTTCTGGTTCTGGGTGCAGAACCAGAATCATCCATTTTACACAGCAAATTAAAAGTGAAATGTATGTGAAAAAGGAACAATAAATTAATGCCTCATCAAACAAAAGCTTCAGCATTTTAACCGAAACGACTAATCGCAATAATTGTGATAAATTAAATATCAAAATAACCGTCTAATTTAGTAATCGATTAGTTGCTAACTGGAGTTTACAGACTTAAAAAAATACTGTATAAAAATATATACATTCTGCATTTAAGATGAGCAAAGAACAAAAATAGAAAATATGTTGCATACAGAAAATGGTGGCTTTTACTTTCCAATAATTATAATTGGTTAAACAAATCAATAATCAACAGATTAATCCTACGCTGTATTGATATTAAGTTGATTAGAAAAGGCTGAGATTTTCACATGCTGGAAAAAAGTATTTCTTTAGCTGCAGATCCATCATTTGCTACAAAAGTTTAGTAAAGAAATGTTACTGCATTCTGGGCAAATCAATGTTATTTTTAAAATTATCCGTTTAATTGCATCTTTTAATGTATTTCTAAAAGGCTTAATCTTTTTTTATTCAGTAATCTTAAAATTTACAGTTTTGATATGTCAAACTATTATGTTGTTTTTTAATACAAAACATAGATATTTTTGTGTCCTACCTCATTATCTTGGCACAAAAATGTGCACACATTTGATCTAAACACTCAATTACACCAAACATCCATGTTTAATTCTCACCTGGCTCCACTGTTCTTGTTTCCCTGCTTCCTCTAATCAGTTTGGCATTCATAGCGGGAGCCAAACCGTCTATTTCCGTCCCCACAGTTTTCCCTCCCAGCACATCACCTTTCCCAGGCTCCGGTTCCCAAAACAACAGGCCTTTCTGTCGCCTCAGATGGAATCCAGCCTCATTGCACACGGAAGCCTGGAGGAGACAATACATGCTAATTTGCTAATGACATTACTGTGGAGGTTATTAAAGCGTCGACGGAGAGGCAGGAGGCGTCGTCTTCAGGGGGAAGCTGCTCGATTGCTCCCAACCTGGACTCGACGGCGATATTGCGTCGGAGACGTTAATGCCACCGTTCCGACCTGAGGGAAGTGCCTCTTTTAGGGGCAATCACAATAATGGTCTCTCTGGTCGCCCATGGGCTAATCTGTTGGATTTCATTAACACTGCCGTGCAGACACATGCACCTCCAAACACCAAACTGCACAAAGGTTGCTGTGACAACTATGGCGGTCACCATGGTGCTGGGATAATGACTTTTTTGGAAATACGGCATTGTGACGGGCTTTTTTTTTCACAGGTGGGCACATTAAACAAAATGGTTTCCAGCTGGCTTCGTTTCCTCTTCCTGCTTCATGGAGATTTTTTTTGTTTCTGAAATGGAAAAAATGAGTCAGCAAGGCACCGAAAAACAAAATCTTACCAAGTTTTATTGTCTAGTTTCTAGTGCAAATATCTTACTACACTTAAAATTAAATTAAAACTAAGTTTTCTGCTACATACTGGGGAAAAAGTTAAAAAATGTTTTAGTTCCACTGGCAAATTATTTCACTTCTAACGAGACATTTTCCTGTGTTATAGTTGCAATAATCTGCCAATGGATCAATATTTTGTCCTGCTGAAAAATGACTAGTTTTGACTTAATTCAAGTGTACCAAGATATTTATACTTGGTAAGATTTTCTGTTTTTGCAGTGTGATCTTCATTGAACTCTTCAGACCCAAGACTTAGTTCAGTAACAGAACCATCATTTTATCAATATGCTAATAAAATGAGTCCTTCCTCGCTAATATCTTACAAAATAAGTCATTTTCTCGTTCGCTTTCTGTTTCAAGCACTGGAAATTTCATAGTAGGGAAATTTAAAACGGCACCTCGACTGTTCGCTGACAGAAAGCTCTTTGGACTCCTTTTATGTTCGTATTGATCAGCAGTGCCATCTTCTATCGACCTTCCCGCCGCAATACCGCGTTTGATGGATTGATTGGCAGCTTGCAGCAGGAGACCAATTTGTCAGGGAGCATTGGACCTTGTCAGAGAAGAAGTGGTAGATGGCCTTCAGTCCCAGGGGCGGTCCGGTTCGGCAGGGAGGGCAGGTGGGCGCTGTGGGCTGTTCAGCCTGCTTGTGAGGCCAAAGTTTGAGCTAAAACTGATTCCTGATTCAAGACCTGCGCTTACTAAACTTCTTTCTGTCATGTGTTGTAGACATCATTGCTCTTTTGTGTTCTTGCAAATGTCTCCCACGCAGTTTGCAAAGTTTTACCAAATATGAGCAAAGTTTTTATTTTGTCACTTTCTACCTGAAGGGATGAAGTTATTGGTACAAAGAGAAACTAAACATAAACAAGTCAACCGTTTGCTGACAAAACTCACAGGAAGTTTGTCCTCCTTATTCATAACCATCGCTAGACCTGAACTGTGAGCTAATATTGTTTTTACATGTTTATTCTGTTTTGTATAACTTCACATGCTGATAAAATCTCGCCCGTTCACATTTCATCGGCTTATTTTTTTTCTGTAGTTTTTAATAATTTGATTACATTTGAACTACAACTCACTCGACGATGAAATCTTTCAAAAAATGTTTACCTTTTTTATATTGGGTGAAGACCTGTCTAACTTTGCTGTTAAGCTACAGTTTCATTAGATGGATTAGAACATTTTCAGTGAATTTGCACCAAAAGTAATCCAGTTAGATTTTTTTAAACAATTTTAATGAATTTGTACAAAAACAAACAAAATCCAACACCAGTAGACGTTCCATATTTAAAATAAATCTATTTTTACATTTTATTTTGCTCCATAAAAACAACCGATATTGACTTTAATTGCTAAACAGTTCAGGAATGCAAGTAGAGCACAAAAGGTATTAAAGATTATATTTCTCTAAAATATTTGAATTTGCTTGAACAGGTTATGGGCCACATTAAACATATAAATGACTTATAATGGTCTCATTTTACATCACCGAAATCTTTTAATATCCCCTGTAGATGACAGGTGATTGCACTATACCACTTTTAATTTTGCCTCTATTTTTTTCACTTGTATTATAAACTATGCAGTTGACTATTCCCCCCCTTGTTTGTAACCAGAGGTAAATCTTCCAAACGGCTGTGATTCAGCTGCTGCACATGATGATTTGTGGCCCCAGTAATTATACCTTCCTTCTGCTGGAAGAGAGAGAAAGAAGAAAAGAGTAAAAATATTGTTATTCTGAAATGCCCCACTCGATGCCGGTTTAATCACCGTCTGCCTTGTCTTTAGGATGGCTGTAATTGAAACATTAGCTGTTCAGGTCTATATGCGGCATGTGGGCGGCTCGTGTGCGCCCTGTGGATTAGTTTTAATCAAAAACCCCGATCACAAGCCGATTCGTCTCGTATGTACTTCACTGCATCCATTTGTTTCTCTCCTTTGCTTCCCTTTGCAGTTCCTTCTTGTGTGTGTGCACATGTTTTAGATTGCGTTACAGTCGTGTGTGTGTGTTTTGTTTTTTTAGAACCAATACTGTGACTGAAACAAGGCTGTGATAACATGAGATCCATTAGCCGGTGCTATCGATGGTCTTTAAGTGATCTCCACAGCCAGAGAGTCTTTTGTTCACAAGCAACGCCATGTATCCGGCGCCTTCCACCTCCAGTCCCAATCTTGGATACAGGCAACCAAAAGGAAGCATTCACTCAAACGTATTGACCGCCGTCATGAATTTTTCATTGGCTGCTCAAGGCGATGGGCTGCCAGCTGGGTGTGTTGAAAAAATGAGGCTCCCACTCAATACCAATGGCCACACACACCCTCCTGTCCATTGCATTTTAAAGTTTATCTTCTTGAACCTTTTAAACACCTGAGTGATACTGTGCTTTAGAGGACCTGTCCACTTCTCTGTACCTCTATGAATCACTCAACATTAGAGCATAAAACTGCCTTTTGCTCCTTTCTCCTTGGCAACAGCTTGAGCACTTACTCTCCCCCCTCTCCCTTGGTACTGTATGCTTTCCCAGCCCTCCATCTCTTTTCCATTTAATCTATAAAGTTACCTCTGAGCAACGTTGAAGAAACTTGTTGATTTTTGTACGCATTTGCCTCCTCAGGAAAGGTAGACAAAGTGTGTTTCTCCCTGGAGAAAATATACCTCCCAAAGCTACAGCCTACCAACCCGCCTGTCAGTAACATGCTGTGTTTTCCACTCAGATACACCTCACAACCTCCCGTTTACCATCTCTGCAGTGCGTTGTCAGTTCTGAGTACTGACAGTATCAGAAAATGAGATGAAATGCATAGTGTGCAGATAAAGATGTCCATTGTACCAGCTGTAGGATGGTTTTTTCCCCCACTACTTGTTCCCAATAACTTACTAAAACTCAAAACATTCAGTAAAATATGTATTAAATAACTTATCTTTGCCCACTTATCCATGCTTGGTTGTGGAGGGGCAGGTTCCAGTCTCCATTGGATGAGAGGTGGGGTACACAGGTTGCCACGGCAACAGAGGGACACGTCCTCTGCTGAGGACAATTTAGAGTAACCTGTTAACCCAATGGTCATGTTTTGAACTCTGGGAAGAAGCCGGAGTACCCAGAGAAAACCCACACAGGTACAGAGAGAACATGCTAACTTTGTGGGAAACGGAGATTCTCATGGGAATATCAAGCTAACGACTTAAACGGCTAAAAGGCCACCAAGGTAAAGGGAGCTCAGCTACACCTGCTGCACCTAGGTGGATGGTTTAAATACATCTAACAATAGGGAATTAATTATTAGCTTGAGTAACTGTTAGCATAATGAATGAATGAATATACTTTATTAATCCCCACAGGGAAAATTGACATCAAGTAGTTTTTGATGCCAATAGTTAGCTTTCTTAGCGTCTAGCTTGACTAACATTTAACATAAATAGCCACTTGACTGAATAGTTATTTGCTTCAGCATCCATTAGTAGAAACCGTTATGATAAAAAATTGTTGGCTCAAGGAATTGCTTGTGCTAGCAGATCTTAGCTTGTGTGGGTTTTAGCTGGAGAAGCTAAGGTAGTAATAGCATTTAGCATGCTCCGGCCAACAGTCGGTATGTTGAGTAGCGTAAATAGTTAATGGTCGAAAAAGGTGTTGGCTTCAGAGTAGCTGTTAGCGTGATTCTTTTAAGAATATACACATTCAACAAAGTCATTCTGAATGTTGTGTACAATCTCTGGAGAAGGATTTTTGAAAAACAGATATTCTTATGGGACAATGAAGCTAATAGTTACTTTTCCTAACAGCTACTCTGTTAAAAAGGTTACCAAGCTAATGTGCGCTCAGCTAAATCTGCTTCACTTTTCTAATTACTAGCTTGAGTAACTGTTAGCATAAGTAATTGTTGATGCAAATAATTAGCTCTATTATCACCTAGCTTGAGTAGCATTAAACATGAATAGCTGCTAGCCTGATTAGCTGTTAGCTTCAGCATCCATCAGTGGAAATAACTATTACCATTTTAGAAAATTCTACTGGAGTAGCTGTTAGCAATAATTGCATTTAGCATACTTAGGCCAACAGCTAGTATGTTGGTAGGAACATTATTAGCTTGAGTTGCTTAAGTAGTTGATGATAGAAATAACTTTTAGCTTTTTCTATATTTTCTACTTTAGCTTTAGAGTAATTGTTTGCTAGTTTAAAGCTAACAGCAAAGAGTTATTTATACCAAACAGCATTAAAGTAGCTACTAGCTACTACAGCACTATTTTGGATGGTTCAAACTAAGGTCAATCTGAATGCTGGTGTGAAGATAAACATTTGTTTTGCTGACAACTATTGCACACAACCAACCTTCAAATAAAATGTACATCCTTTTTGTAATTTTCCCTTTGCTTGAAAGATGAACTGAGGTGTATTAAATTAGTTTTTGAAGAGCAATCAGACTTTTTCACCTTCAGTCTATTTTTTCATTGATAATTTCCTAATTTGTTTACTTTTTTAAAGCTGTGTTATTTATAACCTCGAACTTGGAAGACCTTCACGCCATGAATTTCTTCTGCCTTACTCCTCATCTTTGTTTCTGTCTTCACAGGACCTGCGGGAGGTCTGGCTCCACTACCCACCTCACCCCCTGCAGGTTGGTTGAGATGCGATTTATTATTGATGTTTATTTGGTTTCTGTTGGCTCTCATTAAAACTCACCTCATCCATTTGGAGAAAATTGTCTCCTGGTAACCCATAGGCTGTTATTTTTTGCAACGGCTGATATTCATTTTATAACTGTCAAAGTGTTTTCCACCAGCTTTGTTGTGCTGCTTTCCGGTTTTGGTCAAGACCTTAATCCTCTTTCTGATTTACTCTTCTTCAGCAACATTTCACTCTTAGCTTCTCCCTTTCGCTCGCTCCGCGTCGTCACCGTCTCTGCTGTACTTTGACTGCCACGCTCCGCAAAGAAACACTGAACATGTCAGCAGTGTTTGTTTGAAATTAGAATTTGGAAGACGAGATCAAAGATGCCATAACAGGATTACGATCCCGAATCACATGAGGTCTCCAGGGACCGCCAGGCATCTTTCTCTCTGATGTGTTTGTAGGAAGAAAGCGTTTCTTTCTCAGAGATTTGGGTTTAAGCTCTGTAAGTGCATGTGCTATAAAGTGTCTCAGCGTTTCCACATGTCTGTTTTTACATGTCTGGCCCAAAATAGCTTGTTTCTGTACATGTGTGGCTCCTCATCCGTCTATTTGTCACCTCTAAATGTTAAAGACTCAGAGAGAGAGCCTGGGTGTTTTTGTTAAGCTTGTCAGGGCTCAGGATTAACCGACTGCAGCCAGCACTCCGTTTTCCTAGCTGAGTGCAGCTGAGCTGCACCGTCCCCAGCAGTGAGTACATGAGCGGGGTGCACCCCCGTGGGTCCACCCCGCGACCCGCCACTGCTCTGCGGTGCGAGGTCTGCTTCCATTAGCCACTTCAGAGCAGGAGCCTCATTACTGCACTGGATGCTGCTGCTGTTTCCTCTGGTGGTCCCCTGACATTGGCTTGGTAAACTGTTCGAGCTGCATGGCAGCTTGATAGCATCCTGCCCTTTAAACTCAGTAATAACCAGCATTGTGTATAACTTTACATTGTTTTAGTAGGGTTTTTTTTTCTGGCACTACTTTTGATCAATACTTCAACAAGTTTTCTGAAGTTATTGTTTTTCCAGCTTTTTTTCTATCCAGTTCTTGTACGTGACCTGAACTTAAATTTTCTCAAAGTGAGTGCTGGATCCAAAAGTAATAAGAACTTTTAACCATTTGAGATTTATTTTAGATAATACAACATTTTCTGAGTAGTTTTTACCATACCTGCTTTTGCCATTGTTAACTGTTAGCTGTTTTTATGTTGTGGCTACCTTCCATAACTGTTAGCCTGAGCAGGCTAACAGTTAGCCTACTCACTGTTAGTTAACTAGATGTTAGCTTGAGTCACTGATTCTTATTTGTTGGGTGTTTGTTAGCTTTCCCTACCATTTGTTTGGGTAAATGTTAAGTTCAGTATCTGTTAATTGATGTTAGAATGATTAAGATTTAATTTGATTGGCTATGAGAGTGTGTAGCTCTGCCCCTTAATAGCTTTAGCTTAAATGTTTGTTAGCTTGACTTACAGTTGGCTTATGTAGATTTTAGATGTACTTACTGCAAACTTGGGTAGCTGTTGGCCTGAGTGACTCTTACCTTGTGTAGTTAATAGCATGAATGACCTTTAGCTTGAGTAGTGGTTAGCATAAGTTACATTTTGCTTATTTAACCAATAACATGAGTAGCATAAGTAACCGATAGTGTGAGTAATATCTGTTAGCTTAAATAACCTTAAGCTTATTTAGCTGGTAGCATGAGTAACTTGAGTTCATTGTAGCTCAAATAGCTATTACTGCTGTTTGTTAGGTTATGTTAGTTGTATTTTAGTTTAACTGACTTTAAACTACAGACATTGTGTCTGATTTAGTTCCAGACAGTGAGGAAAAACAGGCGGATGTACTTTTTTTATTTGTTGTGTGTAAACTTCTTGTTTCAACTGCAGATAATCACCTCAGAAAGCCAGAACTCACTTGTACTTTATTGAAGATTTTGGTCCATGCTTCATTATCATGATGAATTGACCAGTAGCAGTGTAGTTGTTCAATAATAAAATTGTAAAAAAATAAAATAAAATCAACCCCAGAAGAAAAGCAAAGGACTCTGAGAGGATAGTTTGCAGAAGCTGTAAAGCGAGCGTCATTATTCACTCTAATTGTGTGTTTGCTCCAGTCGCTGTTTGCTTAGCTGTTCTCATAAGCTTTAGCAATGAGACTTTCTGAGTGTGTGTAACTCTAGTTGTTTCCTTGGTGAATAGCTCATCAGCTGCTGGAGAGCTAACAACTTAACTTAGTTAACTATTTTTAGCTTGGTTAGCTGTTAGCTTTGGTTGCAACATTACACTTTTGGAAACCTGCAGCTGCTTGTATAACATGGCTCAACCAGTGGAAACAGATCTATTTTTATAGATTTTATCTCTATCTGACATTAATCAGACCAAATCTTTCTTGTTTTAGGTTAGTTGGGATTGCCAAAAGTTTTCTATTTGATGAAGTGTCAAATTTTAGGCAGGTGTTCGCTTTGGCTATATTATCAGTAACTCCAAACTGTAAAAATGTGAATACTTACTGGGTTTAAACATGGCAGGTGATGTGGATTTGTTTAATGATGGAGGACATGGTCCAAGGAGATCAGTACCTTATATTAAGTTGTGCATAATTATTAGGCAGCTTCTCTTCCTCAGGCAAAAATGAACTAAAAAACTGACTGACTGAAATCTCAAAAAGTGGAAAAAAAAGGCTTTCATAGGAATGCTGCACTCTTAAAATTGCTAATATATGGGTGTGTGATCACAGGAACATCAAACATTTTGTTGTAAATACATGCAGAAAAGATGCTAATTAACTGCCAAAGACTTGAGAAGAATCAAATATGAAACTACGAGGAGTCCATTCTCCATCGGTGCTCCAGAAATGCAGCGTTGCTGTGAGGTGTTCAGAGTTTAAGGTAAGGCAGGGCGGAAACCTGACCACCACCGAACACCAAGAACTATCTGAAGGCCGATTTTTCAAAGGTTTTATGGACTGATGACGGATCAGATGAATGGAGCTCAAAACAGGAAAAAGTCTGCATCATTCATGAAAACCGTGATTTTTAATGCAGGACAAAACTCCATTACATACGTTGAAGTTCCCGAGTGCGTGACTCGCCAGCAAAGAGGCTAAAGATGAAAATCTGTAGGTTTTGTTCACCTTATGAATCAATTTTTTTACGTTTCCTTATAATTGTGCACAAATACATTTAAAACCCCGTTCATATGCACCAAACAAAAAGACACATCCACCTTTTCTCTCTTCACAGTTAAATCAGACCAAACATTTCTCAAATCAGTTATAATTACCAAAATCATTTTTATTTTTATTTGCCGTGTGTAAACGTCTGGTTTCAACTGTTGATATTCGCCTCATAAAACCAAAACTCACTCGTACTTTACTGAAATTTTAGTTCCAAGCTTCATTATCATTCATAGTTATGAATTAACTGGGAGCCGTGTGGTTGTTCAATACCAAAATTATAAAAAATCAACCCCAGAAGAAAAGCAGAAGACCTTGTAAAGATAGTTTGCTGAAGCTGTGAAAGAGTCATTATGCACTCTCTTCTTTTAAACCAAGGCTAAACACACGTTTCTTTTTGAGCAGCCTTAAATGGAACATCATTGATTTAACCTGCATTCCAGTTTTTTATTGCTTTCTTTACAACACTGCAGTGTAATGTTTTGTCTTCATCATGTGAAGCACGTTGGATTTCCTTGGCGAAATGTGCAATACAAACGTTGCCTGTGTGCATTCAGTGAAATGAGTTCTGCACCACGTTGTGCTGAAACGCCGCTCGGAGTGGAAGAAACCAGGAGTCGAGCAGCAACATGAAAAATCACATTACGGACAAAAACTTCAAAGTTGGAGACTGTAAATGTGGTGTGAAATGGAAATGATGGTTTTAGGACAACATTGCAGTTGTGAAGATGGAAAGAAGAGGAAAGAACATTATGAAGGCATTTTGAATCATTAAAATCAGCATGAAAAACGAAGCCATTGGCCGGTCAAAGAGAAGAGAAAGAAATGTCCGCCATCTTTTCCTTTCTCTGTTTTTACCCTGTTGGTGATGCATGTTTGGTTCCCAAAACGACCAGCAGCCCTCGGCACAACCCAAACCTGTTCCAGGAACAGTTTTCTCTGTGGAAACATGCTGCTTTGGAAGGAAATGCCCTAAAAAATTTAGCCAAGTTATAGTTTTAAGGCAATTGTACCAAACTACAGGGAACATATGTCTTTAGGAAAGTTTCCCATCATCATCCTCACATCTAGGAAGTAGAAGGAATTTGTTTAATCTCAACTGACCTTGGACAGGAAAAGTTTAGTCTGGCTTAATGAGAAATGCAAAATTAACTTTTTGTAGGCTTTTCTATTCCATTTGGGTTTCTACAGCTTCTAAAAACAAACGCTTACACAAAACCGCCCGGTCGGTTTTTGGCAATAAGTTTATGTTTGTTAGTGTCTTGAAAATGAGTCATTTCAAAAACCTTTGAGTAACAATCAACAGGCACCACGCAGTTACCTAGAAACCCAAGCATAGCTCCAGCACCTTTGGTCAGCTGGTTGTACCGCTGTTCAATGGCTGCTGGAAAAGTGATGTGATTTATTTTGCATTTACCATCCAGAAACCACTTGCTATATTCTGGTTGTGCAGAAGGCTCCACTTCTGCTTTTCAAAGCTGTACGGTTGTATAGTTTTGCTTCTGTTTGCACCCATTTTCATGTGAGTGCATCTTATTTCGATTTAAAGTCAAAAGAGGTCCTAAGACATCTCACTTCAACTAAAATCTCATTATCTAACAATGATTTTCTTTTAAAAAATGTAATTATGTTTTCTTAGGTAAATCTATTCTAACCTGTTCAAGGAAACATAATAGGTCACCTTTAATGTCACATAAAGTGACAAAGTTTGGTATTTTTGTGCAGTGGATCTAAAACTAAGGTTTGATCTCTCTTAGTTAAATCAGTTCCATCACTTTTTACCAGTTTGCATCCAAACTGGACCAGGCTCTCCTGGTTTTCTGGCGTCTTTTCCTCTGCGTGTGCGTGAAGAAACATCACATGCTGGAATCTGAAGCAATCTAAAGCCGTTCTTCCCTTGTCATTATAAACATATTTTTTCATGAGTGTTGAAAGCTCCCAAAGTTACAACATGAAGCCCAAAAATTGTTGCTGAAGGGTAACAAGGTGTAACCTAATTTCCTTCCCCACCAAGACGGGGAGGAAGAAGTGAAAGAGGAGCTGCCCTAATGAGGTTTGAGCTGACGGCAGTGGCAGCTCGCCACGGCATGTGTAATTACGCGTGCACACATCTTTGGCATGCGCCGGGCTTGCCACCGCCGCGCCCCGCGGAGGGATGTGGGGCGCCTCGCGGTTTACAGGCACTTCCTCGTGTTTCCAGTTGATCCCACCAACACCCAGCGCACAGACAAGCTCTCCAGGATAATTTAGCAGAACGTCATTTACGTCGAGTGCGGATTACAAAATTTCTCCTTCGGTTTATCAGGGGGGTACACGAGTGTCGAGCTTGTTGGTGCCGCAGCTCTGATTCCTCCTTCGTTTTGGACTCTGAAAGTGATGCTTTGAAGGCGTTTCAAACATTTTTATATTTATTTATTTCCTCATTGCTTCTGTTGATTCCCCCCTCTCCTCCTCATCCTCTCTTTGCTTCGTTTGAAGCCTTGCTCCTGGCCATTCCCCCTGAAGGATAGCTAGCTCCTGTGAGTGCTGAACTCGTCAGATGTTGTTAGTTGTGATTCATGACATTTAAACGCCTCGCGTTAATTAACAGAGGGAATTTATATAAAAAAAAGAGAGGCAGGAATGAAATGTTTCTCGGTACGTGCCGGAAGATGGAACCATGACATTACCGGCAGCGCTCCAATTAAAATACTCGGTTTAAAAATACATCTCTGCTCTGCTCGCCGGCTTGCCATGGGAGATTTTGAAAAATGATGCTTTAAGAGAGCGCAGACAAAAAGAAATGTTGGGAAAATAAAGGATCTTCTGAAGAGCCTTGATCTGGTGTGTTTGGGAGAACAAAGCAGCAGAAGGTCAGATAAATGTGCTTCAGTTATCTTTGAATGTCCTCGAGAAATTGCATGGATTTCTTCTGGAAAATATGTTTTGGTCAAGCTAACAGTTGCTCCACACAGAGACCAATTAGACGATTCCAGCAGCTTAATTAATGCCCCATAAGAACGTCTGCATGCATTTATTTATTTACTTTTTTGACTATTTAAGAATCACAATTCCTTATTTAATGAGCTTAGTCATGAGCAAATATTGTGGTGAAAGACTGAGAGCATTTTATCTTTATTACATGCAAAATAACAATGAAAGTCACACAGTTACTCATGGGGCTCAAACAATTAATCGTGATTAATCAATTGTTGAAATCAGCAAATTTAGTGATTTAATAATTAACTAGAGCATACACTCAAAAAAGGCAATTTTGCTAAAAAAATAAAATAAAATAAACCAAACTGTACAAAGATGAAAACCCCTTTCTGTGTAAAAATATGTCTTGGCCAAAACTCCTTAGTTTCATCCAGCTCAGATTCACTACAGGAACATTATAGCATTTTAATCAATAAAATGTTTTTTCTCATTTAACCTTCCTGTAGTTTTAGAGCGACACTCATGAGGAGCGCGGTGAATGTCACGGTCGGCATTGCCCCGTCAGACCGTCAGTGCCCGAAACCACACAATGGAAAAACAAACAAAAGTGTCAGTGTGACCCCGACTCTTAAGGTCAGAGGAGGGTTAAGGAAAGAATTTGTTTATTTGCATCTTTTAATGTATTTCTGATATTGGATAATACAAGGATTAAGTCGATGCATGAAAAATCTGTAGGATAAGCCATTTTCTTCACCATTAATCAATTACTGGAATAATTTTTAATTGCAGTGGTGGTTGCTCGTCTTTGATGAACAGGTGACTTTCTGTACTTGTGAGTCACCAGATGAATCGACTGTAAGAAATGCCAGAGAGGTAAAAGGAGCTGATTGAATGAATGACTGAGCGGCTCCGTCTGCTGCAGATCATCTGTTTGATTAGAGGTAAAGATATGCAAATGGCACCAAGCACAGCACTGCACTGGGAGGACTGGGAAGACTGGGAGGACTGGGAGAACTGGGAGGACTGGGAGGACTGGTTTTAAATAATGAAGACGTTTCTTCTTCATCACCAGCCCGGCGGCCCTCAGGTTGAATTTATCTGAGCATAAAAACTGTTTAACTGAGGAACGCCTGAAAGGAGGCACAGACTCATCCATCCATCATCCATCCATCTATCATCCATCCATCATCTGTCCATCCATCCATCCATTCATCCATCTATCCTCCCTCCATCTACCATCTATCCATCTATCATCCATCCATCTATCCTCCATCCATACATCCATCTATCGTCCCTCCATCTATCATCCGTCCATCCATCCCTAAATGCATGCATCCATCCATCCATCCCTCCATCCATCCCTCCATCTGTCCATCCATCCCTCCGTCCAGCCATCCCTCCATTCAGCCATCCATCCCTCCATCTGTCCATCCATCCATCCATCCTTCCATCCGTCCATCCAGCCAGCCATCCCTCCATCTGTCCATCCATCCCTCCATCTGTCCATCCATCCCTCCATCCAGCCATCCCTCCATTCAGCCATCCTTCCATCTGTCCATCCATCCATCCATCCATCCATCCATCCATCCATCCATCCATCCATCCTTCCATCTGTCCATCCAGCCAGCCATCCCTCCATCTGTCCATCCATCCCTCCATCTGTCCATCCATCCCTCCATCCGTCCATCCATCCCTCCATCCTTCCCTCCATCCGTCCATCCATCCATCCATCCATCCATCCATCCATCCATCCATCTGTCTGTCCATCCATCCCTCCATCTGTCTGTCCATCCATCCCTCCATCCAGCCATCCTTCCATCCATCCATCCATCCATCCATCCATCCATCCATCCATCCATCCATCCATCCATCCATCCATCCATCCATCCATCCGTCTGATTCCACTGTCATGCCATCTCTTCCATCCTTTAATCAGTTATTTTTCATCCATCCATCCGGGTCCAAGGTTTAACGGGTCCAAAGTGAAACCCGGGTTTCACCTCTGTCTCTCCAGAACCTTTCTGGACCCCAGTGATGTTTGTAGTCCTTCCACAGGTCCTAGATTGATCTGTTGTCTTTACTTCAGATCAGGAGAGACAGTTAAAGTCGTCTTCATCTTTCTGGTTGATGACCTTTGACCTCAGACCCTGAGGTTCTAACTCATCTTGTTTTCTTAATTAATAAACCAAGTCAGAACTGGAATCTGGAATCTGGTGCATTCAGATGGATTTATCTTGTTTTCCTGCTGATCTTCACTAACAAGAGTTAGAAGAGGTTTATAGGAGGTTGTGCAGATTCAGGACCTTTGACCTCGTTCCTCGTCTCTGAGCCTCACCTCTCAATCCGTTGTCTCTCCAACCAGGTGCAGGAGCCGCAGTCGGACCGGCAGCTGATTGAAACGTCTCCAGTTCTTCAGAAACTCACCAGCTTCGAGGATTCGATCGGAGTTTTGTTCACGCATGTCCGCCTGTTGGCCAGAGCGTTCACCTTGAGGACAGTGGGCTTCAACCACCTCACCCTGTGAGTCAACTGCAGACGATTACTCACCTGTAAAACTCAAAGACCCTCTGAAGGTTTCGTCTGACCTTCTGTCTTACAGCGTTTCCTAAAACAGTTTGTGATTTGCTTCTTTAGGACACGAATTACATTAAAAACTGTGATTTGTATCTCTGAGCTGCTCTCAGCCACTGCATTTAGTCGTATTTTTTAATTTGTTGATATTCTCATTGGAAAAGTTAGAGGAGAAAATAGTAAAAATAGCAGCAATCCCAACAATACAGACAGTTTTAGGGGTTTCAAGCACAATTAATTGGAATTTATTGTCCAAAAATCTACTGAAGGAAGAGTAGCTTTACTAAAACATCCAAGAAATTACTTTGATCAAAGCTAATAATTACATCATCAGACAGACCAAAATATGAAGTCGATGGAAAATGTTGGTATTTTAAGGACAAAAATGACAATAATTCATATTATAAGTAACAAAATAATTTCCAGTTTCTTTCAATAACAAACCTATAAAATTAAAACAAAACTGCAGGTCTGTGTCTGGTGAAGTTTGTCATTCAGTGGGTAGAAAATTCAGAAATACTTCATAATAAAATCATTCAAGTAAAAAGTACAGCGTAGTAAAAGTACCCCTTAAAGTACCTTTTTCTAGGTTACTTTGGGTAAATGTAACCAGTTGCTTCCCAGCTCATCTTGAACGTCCTGTCAGGTGAAAGACGGCGCACCTTTTATGTTTTTTTGTTTCTCTGGCAGCAGGGCTGATCCCGTCCAATAGAAGAAAAACCCAGGAAACTTTTAAGCCTCCATATCTGTATTCTGTCTCCTAACTGCGAGGCTGTAACCCCAATGCCCCATGGGAAATGCGGTTTTGATTCACTGGATTGTCCTGGACTGAAGGTTTTCTCTTTCATTTATTTCAGCCACATCTCTCACTGCTCTCTCTGTGTCTCTCCCTCGCTGTCGTGCTTCAGTCCACCTAGTGATTTCTTGGAGTCTTACTTAAATCATTCTTTTTGATGCAGATTTAATTAAGGCTGGCTTCGCTATACATCCTCGGTGCGTGCTGCGCTCAGAGAGGGAGAGAGCGGCCATGCACATGTGGTTTCTGCTCTGTTTTTCTCTGTTAATTGCGGCGTCTCGCAGCAGTGCTGCAACGCCCCTGACTTTGAAAATGTGTTTTTTTTTCCTTTCCTGCGCCGTGACGTTTATTCGATAGTCGGAGGGGAAAAAGTTGCAAACTTTCTATAGGAATTGATCTGTCGTTGTTGTGTAGCTGTCCTCATTTATTCATACCATGTAATTTTTAAAAAATTTAAATTTTCATTAACCCGCCTTCCGGCTAATGAGGCTCTCCTCCAGAATTTTATTATTTTTTCCTCCATTCAGTCTTGGAGAGGCTTATTTGCAATAGACGCTCGGCTCACTTCTGAGCTTTCCAACTCTACACAATAGTGGGTTTGACAGCTAAAGCAAATTAGGCTTGGCAGCGCGTGTTTGATATCTTATTGGCAGGTTGCGCTCTGTAATTGCTTGCTTAGGTTGGCCACAAGGACACTTCTCTGTGTGTTAGTGCACATCGTCTGCACACACACACACACACACACACTCCTGAGCATGCTCTAATCCATCACTTAAATGTCAAACCTCTCTCCAGTCGGGGTCAGTCGAGTTGATTAGAGGTCCAGAGCTTTGTCTCCTCCTGAGCTTTACTTTGAGGACTTTCCAACTCAAGGTTGAAAGCGATATTTTCCAACTCGACGGCGAAGGTTTCTACTTGTTTCAGCCGAATCCGATCGCCTGTCCTGCAGCAAAACGAGAGGGGAAAGAGCCGATGCGTTTTAATTTATGTTCATCAGCTCGTTGGTAGCCGAAGGCGCGTTGACCCAAATACAGCCGAGCGACGGCTGCCCACGAGGACCAAAGGTCGCGGCGAAGTGGGTCACGGTGTGGAGATGGAGCGCAGAACGAGGTCAGAGAACGGAAAGGAGAGTCAGACGATAAGGAAGGATGTGGAGATGGGACGGCGGGCGACCTTTGGCCTTTCACTTTGAGGGGGACTGGAGGACAAGCTGACCCACATGGTGAAGAAGATGCAAGAAGAAACACAGGAGAAGTCGTGGAGCGCTGCAAAAACACAATTTTACCAAGTATTTTTGGCAATATCTGGAAGAATGAAGAAAAAAAGGTCGACTGCAGACTCAGTTCCTCCTTCTAAGGGATTATTTCTCAAAATTTGTTAGTTTTCAGCCACATTCTGGCTATTTATGGGCACAGCAAAAATGAAAACATGATACTGTTGTAATTAAACAGAAATAATCTTAGCCTGGCAGAAAAGGGATTTTTTTAACTGAATGCCACTTTTTGGAAATATTTTCTGTCATTTCTTTTTTTAGAAAAGAAAGCGAACAGATAAAAGTATAGATTAAAACTGTGTCTGGAATGAGAGATGATATTTTATTTTTACACCATATAGTGTCAAAAATGTGACCAAAAAAGTGAAAACAATAGAAATCTGAGTGAATACGTTTTCACTGCACTTCAGATGAAGTCGGGTGTTTATTTATGCGCTGCACATTTTCTAAAGAACTCTCAATTCCCAGCCAACAAATTGCCCAAAGTAGTTGCACTTGAATTGGACACAAGTGTCCATACAGAACCAGAACATTATTTCCCTCAGAGCCACGAGGAAAATGATTTTAAAGAAAAAAAATAAAAATGGACAGGCCTTTTCTTTTTGATTGGGCGGCCTTATTTCTGCCTGCTCAGAAGTGCTGTTAGAGGCATTTTAGATCAAATTCAAAGGTGAATAAAGACCTCGGCTCCACACTTTACCTCAATTTCCTCCAGCTTTTCTGGAGAATTGTCACTGAAGCGAATAAAGGAGGCTCCTTTTGTGCAGCTGCACACATTCCTCTCTGACCCGCTCTATCTCCTCCTTTTTTTGTCCTCCATCTTTTTCCCTTATTCACTTCCTTTCTGGCTGTCACCCCGCTGCTTCCTGCCCACCTCGACCTCCTGTTGGAAGTGAAATCAGCATCTTTTCGCTTCCCTCTCGTCCTGCGGCTCTGGGTTTTCAGAAATCAGGTGTTTCCGACGTTCAACCCTGAAAGTCTGGGGATGATTTCTCCCCAGTCTCGCTCGTTCTCCGCCTCGGCTTTTCACGCTCTCATGAGCCGTGGCGGAGCCTTTTCATTAAGAAGCCCTCTGATTATTTTTAATGTGGGCATCAAGCGGTGTCCCTCTCCCCCAACGGCTCGCCGTCCTGGACCTCAAAGACGCAGTAAAAGGGGAAGAAAAGTGGCTCCAACTTAAAGCTTATCCTCCGCTCTTACATAAGCTCCTCTACAGTCTTTAAATTAAAATCAACTTCTTTATTTTTCCGGTTTTAAACATTCAAATTGCATCCGACTTTAATTCCTCTCCAGTTTTTTAAATGGACTAATCCTCCTGCGGTGCTAATGCGGTAAACTTAGTATCAAACAGGAAGTTTAAAAGTCGGTTATTTATCAGTTTAATTGTAGCTGGAAATGTTTCAGAGGGACAAAAACACACAGATCCCAGTTTAATTATTCAGTAAGCAAAGATGGAGTGAACATTTTACAGTATCTTAAGGAAAAACTAAGTACACTCTATTATTTAGCAGTCTGTTGAACCAACATTTAGCAGTTTTGTCTCTTAAAGGGACAGTGTCATATAAAATCGACTTTTTTTATTTATTTTTTTAGCTTTCCCTCCTCAAAAACAAACCTGGAGTGTTAAGATTTTTTCATGCATGTTTGAGAAATCCTATCATGTTCATGGCAACATTCAGCTGTGCAAAACACCTGGGTGGACGTAGCCCCGCCTCCAAGGACGAAACTCCTCCCCCCACTGAGCTCCTTCAAACTCGCCAGCAGCAATTAGCAAACACCTTATAGGAGCTACTTCTCAGTGAAACGCTGGTATAAAGGTTGTTAAAGGGTTAATACAGGAACTATGTTCATGACTTCCTGGAGGCGGAGTTTCAGAAAGAGTAGACGTTTCTTAAGTAGCTGCCAGCTGGATAAGCCACTTTATTGAGTGGTGATAGTCTAAGCTAGAGTATCCATTAGCTTGAATTACCACTTTCCTGAAAAGGTTGTAAAGGTATAGTCCAAGTAGCCATTAGCTTGAGTACTTCTAAGTTTGAGTAATTGACAGTTTCAGTAGACATTAGCTTGCATAGCTGCTAGCCTGGTACTTAGCTTATAAGTTACAGCTAGCTAATTTATGGCTTGAGTAGCTTTTAGCTTTAGTGAGTATTATTACAACAATTAGGAATCTGATAGCTTCATTAGCCGTAGCTTATTGATTCTCCAAACTATAAATAGTTTGCTCAACCTCTACTGCAGTAAATATGAACTTCTGCTTTAAATCCCAAAGAAACGCATCAGACCAAGAGAGAACTTTAAAATCAATGTGTTTGGCTTTGAATTAAAACATAACCACCACACTTTCTGGACTTAGCAACAGAGCAGTACAAAAACAGAAAGTAAATAAATTCACAATTTAAGGCTAATTTAAATTCATACAGCAAGCACCGCGTTAAAAATGTAATTTCAAACTCGTGTTTCTTTGAAATCTGAAACCTTTATTTTTCAGATTTAATATGTGTTTTGGTCCACATTGAAAACAGTTCAGATTTCTGCACCAAGGCCAATTTTACTTAACAAAATCAAGACAAAAACACAGGATAGTCAGCAATAAACTACAAAATATGACCTTTTTTAAATCATTTAAGGCAAATAGATATTTTCTTGTCCCCTCCCAGGCTGATTCTCATTGAACACCAATTGAATATTAGCCTGTTTTCATATGCAAAGCCTTTAAGACAGTTGATTATCATAATTTCTCTTTTGATTAACTAATTGGCTAAGCCTCCCAGTTCAGTGAAAGAGGACAACTTCCTGTTATTTAGGCTTGCTATATGGCTTCCCAAACTAAGCTGCAGCAACTCTAGCTGACATCTGCTCTAGCCAAAATATGTACAAACTTATAGCTATTTAAGCTAATTGGTACTGAAGACAACAGTTGATCAAGCTGACACCTTTGTTTTTTTTTAATTTACCATTGTTTTACCAGGAGGTCCCTTCAGTTTAAATCTCTTTTTCGAGGGAGTTTCATGCTAATGGTTGCTCAATCTAATAGCTATAAAAGCTAAAATCTACTGGAGCTAACTGCTTTAAAATCCAACGGCTAATCGGTTGTAGCATGTGTTTTTGCAGGTTTCTGAATACAACAAAATGCATGTTGCTAACATAAGTTTGTGAACTGTGCCTGATAAACTATCCCAGCATTTTTGAGCTGTAACAGAAATTGTTAAATTAGCCAAATAAACATTGTTAGTTTGAAATTATAGTAAACAAGAGTTTTACTTATAAGATACAAAAAGATTTTTAACTTTGAGTCAGGTATTCATTCTTGTTTTCTCCAGGAGGATTCCTTGCTTACTATCCAGACAAGACCACTGACTTCTGTCAGCTTCAGTTAAGATACTGACTACTATTAGCTACTCCACATGAACCCCACGGACAGTAAATGTTTTTTATTAAAGCAGTTTAAAGCTAGTTTTGCTTGACGTCTTTGTTTCGCTTCAGTTTTGGGTCTTTGAACTTTCTTTTGTTTCCCCTTTTGTATTTTAATGTTTACCTCATTTTTACAGTGGTTGTTTAGAAAAACAAATGAAAAAGAAAAGTGAATTTTTCATTCTTACAAATGCTAAATGAGTCAGTCGAAAAACTATAATTAACACATTAATCAAAAGTCAGAATAACTGGCGGTTGTTCTGAGACTGGGGTCCAGCGTTCTGTGGCTCATTCAAAAATAAAAAACAGTGGCAGACGTTAAAAGTTAGACAATAAACTTTGATCCTTTTGTTGCTGCTCTTCATCCTCTACCTCCGCACCCTCCTCATCTTCACACGCCGCCTCCTGCCGGGAGCGTGCAGCTATAGATGGATGTGCTGAATATACCTCCCGTCTCGCATGGCGTTCCCCTGCAGCCAGCGATCCCTGCCAGCCTGGCCCGACTCCAGCCCACATCTGCAATGCTAATCTATAATTCTGTTTAATTAATGACCATTACAGCAGCAGCAGCAGCAGTTACTGCAAACCCACCCAACCCCTCTCTAAGCGGGGACTTACAGTACAGAATCACAGCGTTTTCTTGGAAATGATGTTGAAAGATGGTTTCTAAACCTCTGCACAGAGCCTCTGCTTGTGCTGACAGGCTCTCCTGCAGGTGTTATTTTTTTTCCCCGCTAAGCACTCTTCTTTTGTACTTCAGTGCTTGAATTGCATTCAGATCCTCCAAGTTGTCACGCCGCCTGTCAGAGCAGCTGTTCCCAGCGGCTGCACATGAAACACACATCAACCAACTCCGTCGTTTTAGTTGGGAGTCTAAAAGCCCGGTAGATCTGCAGAGATGATGTGTATCCAGATGACCTCGCAGGCTCTCCCTATTTAATCCCGTTTTCGCCTCTTGTGACCTTCTTTCTCCGGTTTGTGTTCCTGCTTTTATCCAGAGGCCACAACCAGAGGATGGAGTTCCTCGGAGACTCCATCATGCAGCTGGTCGCCACCGAATATCTCTTCATCCACTTCCCTGACCACCATGAAGGACACTTAACTGTAAGATCAAATCACTGAAATCAAATGTCATCACCCACACTCCTTACAAGGCTTTCATTTCATTTTCCCACCCACAGACATCCATTTTCATCCATTTTCCCATCTTTACTTTGTGTTTCTGCTGCCTTCTTTCTAAATGAGTTAGTTTTCAGTGATTTCATCTTGTTTTTTTAGGTTATTTTTTATACTTCCACCTCCTTCCGCATTTCGCTCCACAGAAAGTGTGTTTACTGTACTCCATGTGATGGGTATTGTCACGAGACCAAACTGTTCGCCGCTTTTCAATAACAAACAGGCCTTTATCTGCAGCTCCTTTGTCAGACAGGAGAAAAGCTGCATCCAGGTGAAAATTTCAGCCTTATTTTGACTCAGCGTCTCGTCAGGACACAAGCATAAAAGAAACACAGGTTGTCACGTTTTCACTTCGCTTCAATCACGAGCATTGAATCAAAAATGGTCAGTGAAAAACAGACTGGAGTTTTTTACTGTTAATAAAGATTAATAAAGGATATTATAAAACTGCTGACTGTGCAGTCAGGCAGCAGACTTGTCCACTCGATGGCTGGAGTGGATAAGTCTGCATTTTATATCCTAAAACTTGATGAGTCCTGTTTTGTCTATTTTATCTCTTAACTGATCTCCATAGTAGAATTTGGTTATTTTTGATACGTTTGTGTATAAAACCATTTAAAATCCTCAAACAGGACTACTAATTACTTTTGGTTAATGTCTTAAGGATCCTTAACAATCCGGTTAAACTGCCATTCACCGAATGTAAAAGTGGGAAACCAACTTTTACATTTAAACGATGTCATATAACTCCACCTAATTAAATAGTAGGAAGAAATAAGTGAAGTATAAAAATAAGTTTTTTTCGGGGGTTAACATGATAGCGCTAAGCATCCATGCATCCCAGCACATGCAGATATTTCTTGTTTGACGTCATTTGTATAAAAGCCTCCATGCAGCAAGCTTTCATGAAGGCTGAAAGCTTGGAGCAATACCCAGGAGTCAACATGGGGCGCATCTGAAATGGATTTTGAATCGGGATAAAAAGTGCCCATTCAACTAGTGTTGGTGTCTGGTTTTTATTTTTTTATTTTTGCCACTTCAGTCGAGGTTGGGTGCGTGCTGTAAAATAAAATAAAATAAAAATGAGGGCATATCACAGCAAGACGAACTCATACGAGTCTCGTTTCATTCCATTTGCTCCCTTCTGCATCTCGTGGCTATATTTACCATGTTTGTGTGTTTCTTTTAGAGACTTAAATGCACCCTAACAAGTCGAACATGTTGTCATCCGCTCCGCTCCAAGTCACGATGTAATATTTAAGAGACTGAAACATTTTCTCTGCATGAATTATTCCACGTTCCCCTCCATTTTCATGCTTTTTATCGACTTCTTCTTTGGTTTTTTTCTTCTTTCTCCCCATGTAGTGAGTGATGCTCACCTTGCTGCTCGGATACGACATGAGTTCCTGTTTGTTTTGTTTCCCTGCAGCTTCTCCGCAGCTCGTTGGTGAACAACCGGACTCAGGCCAAAGTGGCAGAAGAGCTGGGCATGCAGGAGTTCGCCATCACCAACGACAAAACCAAACGGCCCGTCGCGCTTCGCACAAAGACTCTGGCTGACCTGTTGGAGTGTACGTTCATTTCTTTAATCTCAGCCTATGCATAGAAAACCAATCAGTGCTGCCATTTTGATATTTAGTTGAACTGGACGACTCATTAATGTTTTTTTTGTACAGTTATTGAGCCTTAAATAGATGTTAAATGTGATAAGACCACAAAAAAACCTGCCAAACTGCCCCTAGGTTGAGTTTCGTGTGGCTCTCTCTACTCCATTTCAAGAACGTACAAAACAGTTGGTGCAACAATATGTAATTTCCTGCTTTCTACTTCTAAAAACAACCTTTTGTTGAATCACATTTGAGCGGTAGTGCGTCGTTACCTAGCAACCAAGATGAGCCTCAGCACAATTGGTCAGCTGGTTTTACTGCTGTACAATGGCTGCTGGAAAAGACAAGAGTTTTGTTGTTGACTTACCATCCAGAAACCACTTTCTGTATCCTTGTTGGTTGTGCAGGAGGCTCCACTTCTGCTTTTCAAACATATGGTCGTATAATCGCGCATCTGTTTGCAGCCATTTTCACGAGCGGCTGTAAACTTTGAGTCAGCGGGTTTGGCCAGCAGGAGCTTATCGGGATTTAAAGTGACAGAGACCCTAAAACAGCTAATTTTGAATCTCATTTTCTGTGAATAAATTTGTGCAAAATTTTTTACATATTTTGTGTAGCCTATACACCTGTCCTAAACTGTTCAAGGAAGCATAATAGTTCGCTTTTAAAAACAATACTTATTGTGTTTTTATCACTAAAAGCAGTTTGACCTGAAGAAACAGAAGAAATCTTTTATATTTTCAGTTCTTCTCTAAATAACATCGACTAATAGTTGTTTTCACCAACGAGTTGAATGTTTCAAACGTCACATCAGTCGAATCAGGCTGATTAAATCCTGGTTCTCGTCACCATGTGTGACGTTTTTACCCTCAAACTCAGAACCAGAGTCCGGTCCAGTAACTTCAGAAACCTCCCAGGAGTGAACAAATAGCAGCAACAACATTAAGGGACATTACGGTTTGTCCTGCAGGCTGCGCTGGACCACAGCTTCTGATAATCACAACTTTCTGGGATCATTAGGCTGCTGTATTATTTTTGATGGGATGCCGAGGTCAGCGCCTCACTGCGGGATGTAAACCGAGCTGCCAGCTCCCTGGCAGACAGGTGAAATTAATCAATCACTGTTTTGTTTTTTCAGTCATGTTGTTTCTCCCATAACATGGAGCTGTTGTTGCAAACTTCAGACTTTAATGTAAGACGCAGGCTCAGTATAATAATAGCAAAGAAACAGGATTATTTAGGAGCATTCAGGAGCTCCAGACTTTGACTCCAAGGCCAGAATATCATTTTTAAAAACTAAAATCACCAAATAAGTTATTATGCTACTAGACAATAAGCTATTTTAATTAAACAAATAAAATAATCTAATTTTATTGTTTTGTAGGAATCTGATTGTAGATCCAACCAGTTTGCTTGATATTCTGAGCTTGATCGAAGAAATCTGAAACAAGTTAGCTGCTAGTCTTATTTTGAAAACACTTGCTGTATTTTTATCTGAGTTTTAATGCACTGCAAGAACACAAAATTTTACCAAATGTTTTTGTCGAGTTTCTTGTGCAAATATTTTATTACACTTGAAAAAAGGCAAAACTAACATGTAGGTAACTTCAGCAGGAAGCAGGAGCTTGTTTAAAGTCAATAATTGATTTATTTATAACATGGGAAAATGTCTTGTAATAACTGAAAGTGGAACTTGAACCTTTAGGGAATTATTGACCTAAGAATAAGCTCCTATTTCTTGCAAAAAAAAGTTACTTGTTAGTTTTGTCTTATTTCAAGTGTAATACAATATTTGCACTAGAAAATAAGACAAATATACTTTTTAAGATTTTGTGTTTTTGCAGTTTACAGCAATTAAAAGTAGATTTGTGTGCGCCGATCTGTACCTTACCCTACAGGCCAATGAGTATATGTGGTTCTAGTTACCATGACAACAGAAAGAAAACAGAAAGCCTGGCAAATTATAATTTTTTGTTGCATTTAACGTTTTAATGCGTAAAATTTAATTTAAAAGTTGTAGTTTTGTCTTAATTTATTTGATCTCATGGTCAGCAGGGCCGCTAAAGATCAGTCTAAGGGCCGCTAATGGCTCCCAACCCCCACTTTGAACACCATTGTATGCAAACATCAATACTAAATGGTTGGACGTTTAAAATCCTGTTTTTTAACCTGATGTTTTTTCCATATTTGAAGAAATTGACTGAAATTGTTAAATTTTCTCGCTAATTCTTCTCCAGTAAAAGATGAATTAATTTTAGAGCTTTTCAAACATCTTAACTGATTGGGCCACATGGAGCTTTATTTACACCAATATCCCAATAAAGACAAAAAGATTTCTTCTCATCTCTGCCAAACCTACACTTGAGTTGAAGCCCAGAGTGAAAAGACTGTTCGTCTGTCCAGATTAAAAGATGAATAACACAAGTAAATATGTCTCTTATTGGGACGGAGCCGACGCGTCCGCGTTAGGCCAACAGAAAGAGAGCAAACTGGGACGGAGGCATATGGGAAGTTGGGAATAAACACTTCCAGAATGATGAAAAACCCAACTGTGATTCATATCATTTGCCTTTCAAATCATCGCTCAGATTTTTTATTTTTTATTTATTTTTTCTGTGGGCTTGAGCAGAGTTGATGACACGGGAGGAAGTGGAAAGGGCAGCGTTGGAAATGATTTCAGCTCTTCTCTATATGAAGAGTCGCGCCCCGAGGCGGCAGCAGGCCCCTTACTGGCCCCTCTGAAATATTACCTATTATTCCTTCTTCGTGTCCTGCTGTCTTAGCCGCTGAGATGAGTGAATGCGGCGGCGGCAAATGGGGAAACAAAAGGCACCGCAGAGAGATGAAGATGACACCGCATGACCTCTGCTTACGTTTGAAATCTTTTTCAGCTGGGTTGGAAGCGCTGCAGTTTGACGTACAGTTTCATCTTAAAGAGGGCTGCCTGGCAGTTTAATACCCCTGAACCTTTCCACCTTTTATCATGTTACAGCCGCAAGATTCAGTGTGTTTTAATAGAACTTTATGGGATGGATCAGCAGAGAGTAGTCAATAATTGTTGGATTGTTGAAGGGAAGCAGAGAGCCGTCAGTTTACAGAAATTCAAGACAAATCACTGAAATCAACAGATACTTTAGATCCAGTCTAAAACACGTATAGCTGCTTATTTTAACAGTTCAAGCCACAAATACATATTAATATGCATTAAAACACCACAATTAGCATTACATTACAAAAAACACACAATCTGACCAAGTATTTTTGTCTATTTTCTGAAGGAAATACTTTAGTACAATTAAAATAAAACAAAACTATCTTGCAAGTTAAACTCCCACAAGAAATGGGAGCTAATTTTAGGTCAATAATTCCTTAATATTTAGTGAAAAAGTGCTAGTTCCACATGGAGATTATTTCACTTTCAACTTTTTGTTGCTGAAAAGTTGCTTGCAAGTTAGTTTTGTCTTAAAGTGGTCCAGGATATTTGCACTAGAAGCAGGACAAAAATACTTAGTAAGATTTGGTTAAATTGAAGAAAAACAAACAAAACAAAAAACAAAAAAAATGTATATATATATATATATATATATATATATATATGTGTGTGTGTTGTTTTTCTGCAGCATTTTCCAGGATAAAAAAATCTTAAATGAGTGTAAAGTTAAAGGGAAACTGTTTTATCTTGTTTTGTAGTTTTTATCTTTTCTGTCAGGCAACAGTTTGAGCCTCCTGTGTGTCGAACCCTTTCAGTGCAGATTTATTTGTTCGCATAAACAACTCTCTGGGTCACTTCTGATGCCAAACTTTTCAACATACGAGGCTGGATACATTCTGTGCATAAAAACTTTTAACCTTTGCACTAAGTTAAGGGACATATGCCTCTCCTTTCTTTATAGTTTTCTTGTGTATTTAATTCGGGGTGGCATTGAAAACGACCTAAAGAGTCTTAAAATTGACTGCAGCTACTTTGCTAAAATCCTGTGCACACCTGGTTCTTGTTTCAAAATGTTTACGTTAAACTCCAGTCTGCTGCCGAACGCCTTCTGGGTTTTTAGCTTTCATTTACCTCAGAAGTAGAACTAGAAGCCTTTTGTTAAGAACACGTTCTTAACTGTTCACCGGCTACCTTGCTTTCTTTTTTTCTTCTTCTATTGCTTTTTTATAAGTGCTCTCTTTGTTGTTGCAGCTTTCATCGCGGCTCTCTACATCGACAAAGACCTGGAGTACGTTCACACCTTCATGAACGTCTGCTTTTTCCCTCGGCTGAAGGTGAGCACCTATCGATGGCCATTCAGCGGCCGCGCCTGATCAATGCGCTGCCGAGCAGGGCACCTTAAGGAGAGAAAAGCGCCGAGGAGATGATGATGATGAGGAGGGAGCTAATGGCCGGGCCCTGATCGATGCAGGGGCCCTGAAGTGGTGCTTGGCTCTCGAATGCCTCTCATAATGGCGGCTCGCGCTGCTATTCCAGTCGACTTTTAATGGAAAGCGCAGCCGTTGCAGAGATGCATGCGTCGGGGTGTTGTTGCTGCTCATCAGCGTTTGGCTATTGATCTAAGGAGTGCGGCAGAGGAAGTCGAGTGTGTTTCAGAACTCCTGCGGCCAGATCGGCTTTTTATCCTCAAGTGCCCCGAGTCCAAATTTAGAGAGAAAACACCCCAGATTGCGCACTTGCTTGCAGAACTATCAGACACACACACACATACACACACGGCGAGTAACCCGCACAGCCTGGACCTCTCCTTGTGAGGCTGCTGCAGCGGTCTGATATGCCATGCTAATTGCTGTCTTGGTGTGCCTCTCCAGGGAGAATCTTCAGCTCTGGAGGAGCTGAGCTTTGCGTCATGGTCGCTACAAGAGAGCACCTCATTTCCACATCCAAGAGGAAAAGTTGTGAAACAGCCAGCACGTCTCCTTACACAGCCTTGTGGAAAGACGGCGTCGCACACTGTGCTGCTTCATCCAATTTAGATGGAAATAGAGAGCCAACCTTGCCATATTTTTTCCCTCCTTTGTGCTGCGCCGTGTGATGATGCATATCGAGGGGCTTGCACAAGTGCATTTTGCAGCAGGAGTGGCTTGTTCTGCAGCAGAGGTGGGCTTTGTGCTCATTTCCAAACATCAGAATTCCTCTGCTTCACGCTGAAGGAGCGTGGAACCCTCCCACCACCCAGGAGCACTGCAAAAACACAAAAGTATTTTTAGTTTAGTTTCCGCTGCAAATGTCATGGTACACTTGAAAAAGGACAAAACTAACACAAGTAATTTTGCTGCAAGATTTATCAGCTTGTTTTGAGTCAATAATTCCTCAATATTGATTACAAAGTACTAATTCCACTGGCAGATTCATGTATAACAAGAGAAAATGTCTTAAAACAATCTGCCAGTGGAACTATTATTTTTTTATCAATGAAAAATAAAGGGGTCTTTTTGTGCAGAATTCACACTTTGCACATTTTTGTATTTCCGTTTGGGTCTCAACTAGAGCTGTTGTAAAATAATATTTTAGTAATCGAGTTCTCTATAGAATACTTTTACGATCATCCGAGGAATCAAATAATGATCCTGGCGGAAAACGGTCCGCTACATAATAAAAGATAATTTAACGAAGCTTCGAGGCTGATAAATTTTCCTCAAGGAACTTTAGTAATCGAGGTGCTCGAATCATTTAAGGAATCGTTTCAGACCTAGTCTCAACTGCTTTTAAAACTTTTTTTGGCAACAAATAAGTTCACGTTTTTGGTGTCTGGCAAATGAGCAGTTTCAAAAACTTTCTGAATTTAACGTCACAAATCAGCTGAGTTCTGCCCGTTACCTGGCAACCCCAGCAAAGTCCAGCCTAGTAAAGTCTAGAGCTGAGCTCCAGCAGGTTTGGTCAGCTGGTTTAACCTCTGTATGCGCAGTACAATGGCTGCTGGAAAAGACAAGTGTGTTGTTGTTGTTACCATCCAGAAACCACTTGCTGCATTCTTGTTTTTTGTGCAGGAGCCTCCACTTCTGCTTTTCAAAGATGTACGGTTGTATAATTGTGCATCTGTTTGCAACCATTTCCACATGTCATAGTAAACGTTGAGTTTTTGGGTGTGGCCAGCAGCAGCTCATTTAGATTTAAAGTGACAGGACACTTTAAAACATCTCATTCTGACTAAAATTTGATTATCTAAGAATGATTTTGTGCCAAAAAATGTTTTGCATCGCCTGCAGACCTATCCTAACCTGTTCAAGGAAGCACACCAGGTCAACTTTAAGGAATTATTGTCTTACTTCAACTGTACTGGGATATTTTCACAAAAATCTAGACCAAAAATACTTGGTAAGCTTCCATGTTTTTGCAGAAAGAGATGGGGGAAAGTTGGATGGAGGGAAAAAAAAATCAAGACCAGCAGAGATGGAGAGCAAAGCGAGAGCAAGGGAGCACAAGCAGCAGAAGCACTCTTTGTAGAAAATTAATAGGAGCAGACAGTTCTGCATTCAAAGTCTGCCTTTTTATGACAAGGCTGCTTCCCTGTTAATGGAAGGGCTTTTAGAAGTCCCACTTGGATAGGAAAAATGTATCAGGGCTGCACACCTGGGAGACTCCCAGACACTTTTTATTTCTGGCCGGGGATTGGCTTTTGTCTTAAGTAGCTTGTGATTTGTACCCACTGTGAAGACACAGACGGAGAGCCAGTCTGAGAGCGAGCAAATAAGTGAGTCCAAAAGGGGGAGCTTTATAAAAAGCGCTGGGATGGCGGGAATGAAATAAAAGCAAGAGCCAAAGGAGAGGGGTCCTAACTTTCAGCACACTGATTCTCTCAAAGAAATGGCTTTTAAAGGAAAAACAGATCGAAATGAAATGAGTGCGCCTGTCTCTGGTTTGTGTGTTGCAGGAGTTTATTTTGAACCAGGACTGGAACGACCCCAAATCTCAGCTGCAGCAGTGCTGTTTGACCCTGAGAACGGAGGGCAAGGAGCCCGACATCCCGCTGTACAAGTAAGAGCTCAGAGAAGTCAGGGCCGCGCCGCGTACGTACGAGCTGTTCGAGGCAAGCTGTGATGCTATTCTGAGCCACTTACCGTCAAACTGTTCGCAGAAACAATGTCTGAGCGTGTTCCCTCACAATTCACTATGGAATAAACACATTTTTAAAAATGCTAACCAGTGCTAGCTGCCAGCAACTCAGAATTTAATACATTTTATTTTTATGTCACTGATTTATTGTCGTTTTTAATAAAATGACTTTAAATAGTTTTTAAGAAATGAATAAATTTAAGCCCTGTTTCTCTTTTCCTAAGCTAATTTCAGCTAAGAGTTTTGGAGAAATTGTGTCCAAATTAGCCATCAAATCTTTCATATGTTGAATTTTGAACTATTTTTAAAATAAACTCTTATCAAAGCTTAAATTAAAACATGTAATATGTTTCTAAAAACAGTTTTTAGTGGCATTTCTGGATAAATGTAAATCTAAGCCTTAGCATTCCTTAAAGTAATGCAGTACTTAAAAAGTTTTTCACAATATTAGCCAACTAGCTGCTAATGTGACCTCGCTAGTTGTTTTTTTTTGTGTCTGTCACAGGTAAGTGCAGGTTTATATTATAACTCCAGGCTTAGTGCGACAGCATCATAAAATATATAATTTACAGTTGTAACATAGGTCTTAAATTTCATTTATAGTGGTCTTAAAAAGTCTTAAATTTGAGTTGGTAAAACCTGCCAAAGCTGTTTAGTGAGATATAAACTGTTACAAAGTGTTTTTCAATTACGCATCATATCAGCTGTCCAAAAGTAAAAAACCCATAATTATGACATCTGTCATTAAAAATCTTAAATTTCTGGGTTTCCCTTTAAATTAGAGCTTTGCTGTTTAACCTGTTATTTTGCTCACTTTAGAAAAGTAAAATCTGTTTTCCTGCAGGACTCCGTTCTTTGCTGCTGGTCCCAGAACGTTTCTGACCTCCGGTTTGAAGGTCGCTGTCGTGATAAATAAACATGGCCGCCGAAACCTCTCATTCAACAAGAAGTCGAGCTTGATAAAAGACTTGGGACGGCCGCCACGATGCTGCGTTTGTTGCCATAGAGACGTAGAAACGGCCTTTATTGGAGAGAAAAGGGGAGGTCGGCATGGAGACAGAAGTTCGCGTTGATGTCCAGTGTTTAATCGGCTCCTTCTGTCCCGCTCCGTGTTTTTCCGCGCGTCTTTTCAGCTTTATTTTTCCTCCTGCTTCTGTTGGTTTCTGACACGGCGCGTCTCTCCAGCCGCAGTCAGCGCGCAGTCAGCGCGCCGTCGCCCGCGGGAACGCCAAGCAGAAACGAACGGAGCGCCGCGGCGGGAGGAGTTTCACCGATTTAGCCGGAGCGAGCTTCGCTCCGCAGAGACCGGTCGGGTAATCCTGACTTCCTGCTGAGGCAGCCTGACCTCTGCAGGTCGATGTGAAGACGTTCCTTCACTTCCTAGAAAAATATGGAAGTCAAGTCAAAGATTTATGAGGCTTTTTATTTTCCTTTCTTCCTTATTTTACTTATTTTACTTCATTTATTCAATTTTTCCTAATTTTTCCATTTAATTCTGTCTTTACCTCAATTTCCTATTTTACTTCAGTCTTTCCATCCTTGTTTTACTTCTTTCCTTTCTTCTGTCTTCATAATTTTCTTTTTCTCTTCCTTTACTCCTTTCCTTCCTTCTGTCCTACTATTCCTGCCTTGTTGTACTTCCTTTCTTTCATCTTTCTCTGATTTTCTTTTTTACTTCCTTCCTTCCTTCCTTCTTTCTTTCCTTCATTCCTTCCTTTCTTCCTTCCTCCCTCCCTTCCTCCCTCCCTCCCTCCCTCCCTCTCCTGTGGTTTATTTAGTCTTTTAATCTCTGTAATTTCCTCTGTTTTCTAAAAAATCTCCTGGAAAACTTGATTCTGTTGATGTTCTCTGACCTCCAGCTGACTCTCCTCTCAGAGGTCAAAGGTCGGGAGTCAGACGGAGGACCAGAGGAGAGGCTGATCCGCTCCCTCACAGCAGGCCGTCAGTACTTCCTGTTAAACAGGAAGTTCTGCTCTGCTCCGCCTCGCTCTCGCTGCATTATTGATTCCGCCATCATAATTGACAGACGGCATTAAAAATGGATCGAGCCGTTGAAATAAGTAAACGCTGTGAATAATTCAGCCGAGTCGCAGCGTGTTTGTGCTGCTGTCCCTGCAGGAATGAAACGGAGTCGCTGTTTCTTTTCTGCTAAACGAGGATCATCTGTTAACGAGTCGCTTCTTTTCTCCGTTTCTGTCAGCAGCTCAAACCGTTTGCTTGTTGGGAAAAGGGAATCTCTCTCTGCTTCAGATTGATTTCCTGGACTCATGCTTGTTTTTTGTTCCTGTTGTTTGCAGGACGCTGCAGACGGTCGGGCCGTCGCACGCCCGGACCTACACGGTCGCCGTCTACTTCAAAGGAGAACGCATCGGCTGCGGCAAAGGCCCCAGGTGAGAAAAATCCCTTCATTCCCAGTTAATAATCCCAGTTTCATCCTGTAAACATTTATTCCTTCTTTTTATGCTCCCTTCCTCCTTTGTATCCTTTTCTTTTTCCATCTCTCCTTTGTCACGTTTTTCTTTCTTGCTTCTCGTTTGAAGGTTTCACATTTAATCCTTTCACAAGTTCATGAATGTTTATATTTTAAAACACTCAAACGTCTGGAAACTCTGGAAAACTGTCGAAACCTTGATCCTTCCTGTAGACCATAAATATCGTCTTAAACTTGCAGTAAACTTTGGTTTTGATGGTTTAAACTAACAGGTGACAAAGTTCTGACATGAAAAACGTTTAGAAAACTGTGATAAGAATAAAAATATCCAACAACAACAACCGGCTGCTTTCCTTCTCAGTGCTCTACTAATGGGATGAGAATAATGGCTTCGCCGTATTGATGCCGTTTATTATAGCAATTAAGCTCAGCTCTATTGGGAAAGAGACATTATGCACAATGAAAATGAATCAATTCATTATTGATTTGACATAAATTTTGTTATGAAAATATCACTTTGCTGCTCAGAAGCGAATGCGGCGAGGCGACGCTGCACCCGGGATTCCTGCGGCCGCAGCAGGAGGCGAAGCAGAGCGTTTGTGCTTTTCACCGTCCGTCTACACTGCAAAAAATCTAAATATTATCAGGTATTTTTGGTCTAGTTTCAAGTGGAAACATATTGGTACACTTGAAATAAAACAAAACTAATTTATAAGTAACAAATGTGGAGCTTGTTTAAATCAATCATTTTTAATGTTGATTTTAAAAACATGTTTCACTGGTAGATTATTTCACTGACAGCATGGGGAAAATGTCTTACTATGAGTGAAATAATCTGCAGGATTATACTAAAGTTGGCCTATTATTCTAATGTGAACAGGTGAGAATTGGTCTGTGGTCTATATAAAACATGTTCAATACGTTTTTTGTATAAAATCATTCTTGGGTAATAAGATTTCAGTTTGCTCAGTTCATAATGAGCCGTTTTAGGGCGTCTTGTCACTTTAAATCCAAATGAGCCCAAAAACTCAACATCTACACTCGCACGTGAAAGTGGCTGCACACAGGTACGCAATTATACAATCGTACCTCTTTGAAAAGCATTAGTAGAGCCTCCTCAAAAAAAAAACTAGAATGCAGCAAGTGGTTTCTGGATGGTAAGTCAGCAACAAAACACTTGTCTTTTCCAGCAGCCATTGTAAAACCAGCTGACCAATTGTGTTGGAGCTCAGCTTGGGTTGCTAGGTAACGGCAGAACTCTGCTGTGGTTGCTAGGTAACGGTGCATCGCCTGCTGATTTGTGAGGCTACTTTCCAGAGGTTTTGAAACGGCTCATTTTCCAGACACCAATATTACTTGGTAATATTAACTTATAGTCAAAAACTGACTTTTTTTGTGCCTAGGCTGTTTTTAGAAGCTAAAATTATAAAAATGTGCAAAATGTGAATTTTGCATAATTGGTCCCCTTTAACCCCTAGAACCCGACGGACCCACCGGTGGGTCCAGCTGCCACGGGACCTCGGCTCGCTCTGTAAACAAAGGCTCCACGTGCCTTTAAATTTTTTTTTATTTTTTATTATCCGCTAAAAGAGGCTTTGATCTTTCAAAAACTATTCCGCATAAAGGTTTTGCCCAAAATGTTAAGTTTAAATTTATTTATACCCCCTGAGGGTATAAGAGGTTAATGATTGACTTAAAACAAGTTTCTAGATCTTGCTGAAAGTTTACTTGCAAGGTAGTTTTATCTTAAGTGTACTAAGATATTTGTTGTACAAATTAGACCAAAAATACTTGTTGATATTTTCTGTTTTTGCAGTGTGTAACCTGTTTTGTTGTTGTTGTTGTGTGTTTCCACTTCCTGTATTCATGCAGAGCAGAGAAAGTGAATCTCCACACGGCGGCCTTTTCAGGGTTGGAGGCGATAAAGCCGCAGCTGAGCCTGCGAGAAATGAAACCTAAATCCATCAAACATCTCATCCTCTCTCTCTCACACACACACACACACACACACACTCATCCATCCATCCACACTTGAAAGCAGTCTCTGTTGCTCTAAGCTGGCGATAAGTTTGTCCCTTTTGCAGAATCTCAGAGCGCGCACTGTTTTCGTATTTACATGATTTAAGCTTCCAGCCACCTCTGATGTTGAGGCTACGATCAACATAATACACGCAGGACGGCGCCGAGTTGCAGACGCGAACGGCGCCCGGTGCTTTCCGGAGTGGGTGCTCTGCCGTACCTGTGATTGTCAGGCAGAAGGGCGCGCTAAGAATAAAAATAATGCCCTCCTGATAATCCTCTCAGCACCGGGCCTGTTTTTCTTTTCTTTGACAGAATTTCAGAAAGTCCCATTTTGAATATGCTAAAATCCTTCCCTGCCTGTGTGTCTCTGTCTCCCTCTAATCCAGCATCCAACAGGCTGAAATGGGAGCTGCGATGGATGCGCTTGAAAAATGTGAGTTGTTCAGCAACACAAACACACTTTCCTTTAGATGTTTTCTCAGTGTGTCTGTCTTGGTTCTGATGGATCCCATTGCTACATACTAATGCTCTTCATCCTTACACATTGACTGATAGACTGGGAATGTTCAAATTCAAATAATCTTTATTTATCCCAAATGGAAATTAAATGCTGTTATAACACATCACAATATCATCCAAGTAATTTTTAAAGACTTGCTCTGGTTGGCAGGAAGGATCTCCAGTAGCAGTCAGTTTCACAACCAATCTAAGGAGACCTCTGACTTCTTTTAATTTGTATTTATATATATATATAAAAGAACTGTTAAAATTTGACTAAATGTTTTACTGTTTAGTCCACTTCAATTGAACTCCAGTCCGATTAGTTTGAGAAAGTGTGAATGCAAATCGAACTCTGTTCAACCTACAAAGTTTGGTCTCAGTTTGGTTGAAGTGAACTCTGGTGCGGTTTGAATGTATATGTGAACGCCAAGCGGACTGGGGACCGCTCCAAAAGCAGGAAGTGGACAACAGCACAGAGGATTCTGGGTAAATACAACCAAATCAAACATGGTAGCCTAGCGCCGGGGAGAAATGTGTGATCTTTCAGAAATCCTACAGCCGCTAGGATTCTATAGAGCTCTACTCTGTTTTTATTTACATAGGAAGTTGCGCTCAGTGTCTTCTTCAGAGGGGAACTGGTTTTTCAAAGGTTTGGTTTGTTTGACTCGGTGCAGTGTGAAAGAAAACCACAGCAGCTGAAAATGTAACAAATGTTGCAGTTTTGGTTCCCAATCGAACCGATTCTACCGGACTGAGGTGTGAAAACCCCCTAAATGTTTATCTGAGTCTCATTTGAGTCGTTCTGTGTTGACGGCGCTGCACTGTCCCTGTTGGGTGTTAGCGGGGCGGCCCAGCGCTCGGCGAGAGGCCGAGCCAGAAACGGAGAACCAGGAAGCTAAGCACCATTGAGCACATCAATCATCCTGCAGGATGTTTCTGTCAGTGATGCACAGTTTGTGTTGTGCCTTTTTTTCCCTGTGTGATCATGTTTCTTCACACCCTGATGGACTCTCATGTACTCATCGCCGCTCTTCAGATTTGAAGGAGTGCGTCTGATGCGTCCCTGATGAGCCGCTGCCCTCCCTGGCTGTTTTTCATCTTATTGTCTTTTCATCAACCAGCACTTAAGGAGAATAGATGGCGGGTTTTAGGCATTTACGACATCTCGTTCTCTCCCAAGTAAAACTACAATTACGCGGCGCTCACAAACACATCCACCAGCAATTTCCATCGTGTAGCGCCGCCGCCTCGTACTCTCCCTGCATATGTATGCAGATGCATGTGTGCAGAATCCAGATTGTGTTTGGGAGGGACATGTTGGACTGGAATCAGTTGCTTTCTGCGACTACTTCATTAATCAAACGTACAATTTGTTCTTCTCTCAACTAATTAGCTGGAGGTGAACACAAATGGCTTTGTCGTGGCTGGCCTGTGCAAGTCGCCGAGGGCGCAGAGGTCCGACTTTGATTTCTCTCTGCTCTTAAATGAGGCCTCCAGCCACTTGTGATTGATGCAGTTTGTGTGCTCAGGCTTTAGCTTTTTATGAAACATTAGCGTTAGCGTGTCAGGAGCTAAAGCTCCACTCTCCTCCGTCTTCCTCCCTCTCCCCAGTGTACTCCTCTGTCACCAAGATTGATAGATGCTCATTGCTAGTAAATGAACACTTCCCCCCCTCATAAATTGCTGTTTCATGTGACTAGATTAGCGATGCCTTTTTAAAAGGTCAGTTAATTTAAAATCATCTCTTGGAGCACTCCCTTGTTTGGTGCAGTGCCTCCAGTTGAAGGGCTTTGTTTGACTTTGTATTCCCACCTAATTTAAGGCTGCTAATTTACAAGTCACCTGTCAGCAGGATGTGCTCTTTTTCACATGATGTTCCCGGTGAGAGCTTTGGGATTTCTAACCTGCTTTAAATTGTGAGCCGCTGTAATTGAGTGCAGACTGTTGGCAGAAGAGATAAAAGTAGATTTTTATGCATGTGAAGTGGTTGGAATATAAAAATGAGGCTGTTTTGAAAAAGGTGCGTTGGAATGTAACAAACAAAACATTAGCTTTGAAGGACACGTTTGTTTGCTTTTGTATTTTAAGAAATCCAGGTTTAGCCAAATAAGTGTTAATTACAGTTTGCAGCCTAGACTAAAAAATGGCTGCACTCTTATAAAAGAAAACTATATTTGTTAAAAAGTGACGACTTGAACAGTGATATATATATATATATATATATATATATATATACATACACAGTTTTTCTTCTTTTTTTTGCTTAAATCATCTTTTGGAAAAAATTTTTAGAAAAGCGACAATATGTTGAAGTGGGAGTGTTTTTCTAGTGACTCAGAACACCATAAAATAAGACATTAAATTTCAAAATAAAACGTCAAACACAAACCTGACCAGACCAGAAGTGGGTAGTAACTAATTACATCTATTCAGTTGCATTTACTTGAGTAGGTTTCTGGGAAAATATTTATTTTTTTGCTACACCCCGTGGCTTTCCCTCTCGGCTCCTTCAGACTAGCGGCAGCAGCAATTAGCAAACATCTGGTGCAACTACTTCTCAGTCCAACGCTGATAAAAACAGTTGAAACGGCATCATGAAGAAGAGTAGGAGCTTCTTAAAGAGACAGAGACCAAATTCAAAGCATCAAACTTCTTGTTTTTTATATACAGACTGAAGTTACCTGGTTGAGCTATAAAATGGCCTTTAAAATACATGATGCTAAAAAGTAAAAATATGTTGAAGTAGTGCTACCTGCCTCTAAACTCGATTAATTAATATATCAAGAACTTATTAAAGTCTGTAGTTTTAATTTGTGACTTACTTTGCTGTGAGCTAGCATGCTAATTTTTTGCATAGTAATTATGTAATTAGTGCCAAAATGAAGCAGGTTAGCATGCTAGTTAATAGCATTTTTACTGCGTTGTGGACTAGCATGCTAACTTTTAGTGCTGCTTATGCAGTTTTAAATTAGCAGGAATGTTAGCTCAGCTGCTAATTATTATGCTGTTTGTAGCGTGCTAACTACGTCATGAACTAGCAAAGTTAGCTCATAACTTTTGTGTTTATTTAGAAACTACATAATTGATCATATTAAATTTTGAAGTATACTATATTAATTTTGCTTAAGTTGATACATTTTAACTTTTATTAGAGTAATTTCTTTTACTTGCGTAAAAATATGTTGAAGTTGTGTCACTCTTACCTGAGTACATTTTTCTGGGTCCGCCTCTGATTAAGACAACCATTCAGGCTAATATTAATGAATCTAATCCAACAAAATGATGTGGAATTTGGTCTTATCTACTTTATTAAGAGGCCATATTCTTTGACACGGGATACTCATAAATTAATGGCTGTTTTTTTATTATTATTATTCATGAATCCTGTCCAGATTCATCATTTTTGACCAGGAAATTTTCTTTTGTTCCATAGTCAAACATGATTCTGTTTATATAAGCCTGCAAGGCCACAATCAGGATTTAAACATGCTTTTGAAGGATTTGCGCGTCTCCTGACCATGAGTTTGTATAATGAGACTTGAGCTCATGTGCTGCAGAACGGCCTAACACATCAACTCCTATTGGAGCCGCATTGTCTCCAGTGTGATTGTCAAGGGCCTCGCTTCATTTGTTCGCATAGCAAGACTAATCAAGGACATTAGCCCCGGTGTCATGTAATTCATCATTGATTGTCTTATTGGCCCTCTGTGCAGTTCTGGCTACACCATTACTCCCGCTGTATAACAGCCCTACCTTGTGTAAGTCTCTGATCGAAAACGCCGCCCTGCATCGTGTCGGGATTCATTTCCATGTTTTATTTAAAGCCTCCCCGAGTATCAGGAGCACTTTGAGAAGAATTGAACTTCTTCTTTTCTGTGTTTCCGCTGCTGATCTTTTCCTGGCTGACAGGATCCCACGGAGAGGAAGGTGAGGAGACACGACTGTATTCGCTCCGACAGCTCAGAGCTCATTAAAGACACCGAAGCCGGCCGATATTCGGTGCCGTCTCTGGCCGATGCGCCGCGGTTTGGGCTGGTTCCCGCCTTTGATGGCTCGCGTTTTGACAGTCTCCTGCCTGTATCTGTCAGGGCAGAATTAAACGTTAACCAAGGCCCACACTGTAGGGAAACATGAGTGCAAACAAATTGAGCTGAGAGCAGCCAGGTGGGCTGGGGAGTCATCGGTTCACAGTTTCTGATGCTGATCTTCAAATATAAATGGAAACGGTTTCACCATTTATCATTCAGTTCTCACTGATTGAACTGCTGCTTATCTGGCTCTGAGACTCGTCTTCCCTTTGCTTGGTCCTTGAAACCTGCTTGTTTTGATAAACAATACAGTTTGTAGTAAAAGGAGGAAGAGCCTCTATTTGACTTCCTTACTACTTCTTACTCCAAAATGCTTTCTTTTGGTATTTATTAAAATTATCATTACGTTGTGACAAATAATCTGAAAAAAATCGAACTCCCAGTACTTCAGAAATACAACTCCGTCAAAAACAACCAATCAGAGCTAAAAGGAGGGTCTTAGCGCTGTCAATCACTCTTGTGCTCACTCCCTCCACCCTTTGCTCTCCACTTCATAGCCTGCCACAAATGCTAAGGCTAGTTAAGGATAAACTGTTTTCCTCTAAATGCAATTTGTTTCTCCACCATTAGAACATTCAGCAGCGCATTCACAAGGTTGATTGACAGCACTAAAACCCTCCTGCTGGCTCTGATTGGTTGTTTTCGGTTGGCAACTCAATTTTTTTTCTTTTTCACAGATTATCTGTCTCATATTAAACCGTTACAACTGGATAGTTTTATAAAATCCAGGCTTCTCCATGTCCGGTTCTGGACCAGAAGACCTGAGTGGTCTTTAAGGTTAATACAACAACAGTACAAATGTACTTTAAAGTCTTTTATCTGAGCTACACGGTCATATAAAGCTGCTAGCATGCTAAGCTATAGTAAAACTGAAGAACGGGCTAGCTGTGTAGCATAGTTAGCATGCTAACTCATAGTAGCTTGCTTGTTGCAACACAAATTGTGTGCAAGATCAGAACATAACTTCTAAAAAGTATCATAACATCAACTGTTATCCTCCCTTGTTGGTTTTCCAAATTCTTTGCTGCCTCAGATCATTGTCTGAAAACACGCCGCCTCTCATTTTTCCGTTTTGCTTCCTTGCAGCTGCTTGTTTTTTGAACAATACAATATCTGTTGACTAGGAGAAAAGAGTCTCTATCCAGCTTGTTGCTGTAGGGGAACTACATTCTTTACTCGGTTCCCTCTAAACCTCTTAATCTCGGGATAAAAGCGTCAGGCGGATAAAGAGGAGAGTAAAGAACAGTATGCAGCGTCTGTTCGCTGGCTTCAGGGTTTTATTTGCCCTTTGGCATGGCAGGAAAATCCCTTCATCAGCAGCATTATGCAGCCGCGCTGCTGGCCTGTTGACGGATGCGCGGCGCTCGAGGTGATAGACTCAGAGTTGTGGAGTCGTCTCACGGCCTCCGTTCGCGCTGAATGCTAAAGCAAACCGAGTGTGTCGAGCTCCTTTAAGAGGCTAAACTTCAACATGTTTTTACTCGAGGAAAGGTAAAAAGTAGCCGTCTAAGTTGTTGTGTGTCTGGTGAATGTTTGGTTAAAACATGTTTGTTCTTCAGTTGCTGGGCAGAGAATCCAGAAGTTTTACTCAAGAGCAGAAACACTCGTGTAACAATAAAAACGTACAGCAGGGTAAAAATACTCCTCAAAGTAAATTTTTTCACATCCTGCTGTTTGGCAGAACATTTTTATTCGGGTCCAAATCTGCAGTTGGGTTGAGCGAGTTACCGTGTTATGACTGTTCAGCATGCAAAGTAAACGCTCCTCAAAGGAGCTTTTTCCTCGGACAGCTGGGAAGCCTCAGTTCGCTCCAACGGCCGACACGTTCTGGTGTTTTCTGCTGCTGCCTTATTCTTCTGTCGATTGCTCCTGTGCTGCATGTTAAACAATGCAATTGGGCCAAAGCTCCCCCCCCCTCTTGAGTGGGTTATTCTCAAGTCATCTCCCTGGGAAAAATGCTGGTGATTTCCATATTTTAACTGCAGTGTGTGGCTTTCCTCGCTGACGGAGATTGTGTGTGTTTCAGTGTGAGTTCATGTATGTTTTTATTACTCCCAGCCTCTGTTTTTAATGGGATACCGCTGTTATCGCGCACTTTCTTTCTCTGTTTCTATAATGACAAATTAGAGTGTTGCACCAGAGAGAACACTCATCTTCTTTCCCTCCACAAGTCGAATGCATAATATATGTAAATTGTGCTTTTTGACTGTGTTGCATATAGACCATAGGAGGCCCTTGAGTTATGAATACATGAACAGGTTGCAGACAAGTGAAGCTCTGTACGGCTGCTTGTTGGAAATCAGTTAAAGATGTTTTCCTCCAGCGAGTTCAGACTGCAGAAAATGGTGAAAACTACTTAATAACTTCAGTCAAGTTTGTTTGTGTTTTAGCATTTTAACGGCAGAGCAGTTCAAAAATAAAAACACTATAGTGACCAATTATTAAACATTAGATTGTCAAAGCATCCAAACAGGTGGCTTTTAGTCTAGATTTAAAGAACTTGTAGTTTTCTGGAAGTTTGTTCCAGATTTGTGGCGCATAGAAGCTGAATGCTGTTTGGTTCTGGTTCTGGTTCTGAGGATCCAGAACCAGAAGACCTGAGAGGTCTGGAAGTTTTATACATCAGCAGATCTTTAATATGGTGTGATACTAAACTGTTCAGTGGTTTATAAACTAACAGAAGCCAGTGGAAGGACTTTACACTGCAAAAACATAAAATCTTACCAAGAAGTTTTTGCTAGTTTCTAGTACAAAAATCTCAGCATACTTGAAACAAGAGAAAACTAAGTTAAAGGTAAACTTTCAGCAAGAAATATGATTAATTTTTGTCAAAAAGTGGTAGTTCTATTATCTAGTGCTATTTTCACTTATAAGATGTGAAAACAGTCATAAATTTATCCAGTTGAACTTTTTCATCAATATTAAATAATGATTGAGTAAAACAAGCTCCTACTTCTTGGTCAAAAGTTGGTTGCAAGTTAGTTTTGTCATTTCAAGTGTACAAAGATAATTTCCACTAGAAACTAGAACAAAAATACTTGGTCAGATTGTTTCTTTTTCAATGTCTACATTGTTTATATGTTATATTTTCCTAGTTTTAACCAGCGTTTCACATCTTATTGACCTTTTAAGCAGATCTATTGCTGTAATCAATGCAACTGGAGATAAAGACATAGGTAGTTTTAATAATTTTTATCTGGAAATCTTCTTCAGGTGATAAAAGGCCGACTTTGTAACTGTCTTTATGTGGCTCTGAAGGTTCAGGTCTGAGTTCATCACTACACCCAGATTCCAAGCTGCTTCTTTGATGTGTTTGACAAAATAATTGATGTTTCTGTTATAATCCATCTGTCTAAACATCAGTTTTATTTCATCCATCCTTTTATATTCCATAAATTTCATCCATAAAAACAGTTTTCACCTCTTTTTGTTTGTTCATCACAGAAAATCTCATTAAAAATTCTTGTAACTTTTTCCACTTTTAATTGTTTTGCTTCATCAAAACAAGTCGACCAGTTACATAACCAGTCATCCCAGTACATTTATACCCCAATACTCAAATTATAAAAACAAACGTTTGGGATAAACCTTTACTTATTTAGTCTTTATGCAGTAAAATGAAGGTTTGTGTTTGATGACGATTTAAATCTCTGTTTTCAAACATCCTTAGTTTTTCTTGGGTTTTGTTGCAGATCGCTCCTTTCCCATTTCTTCTGTCTCTCAGCCAAACTCAGGCTTTGTTAAAAGGCTCTGAAGCTCTAATTTGCACTTAGTTTGCATGGTCACGAGTTGTGACTGGAAAAACTGCACAGTCAAATGTATCCTCAGCGAGTCGACTCAAACCAGTGGGCAGCCGTCATGCATGACGCCTCGCATCGAGCCGAGCCGTGGCCGCGCACAGTAATGTAAACACTCAGTGGAAAACCACCTGAAGTCCATCAGCTCCTTCTGCCGCCGCCGGGTTAAAACTTTTCAACGACGGGAACGATTTATTAAAGAACTGATGCTACATTATGGGCTGGGGTTGATTTCTCTGTCTTAAAATATATATAAAACTAACATAATCCTGGATTATTTCAGCTGTTATCCAGGAATCAGGTTTACATTTCGGTTTTTGTACAGGTGTATTTTGTAAATATAGTTATACTAAAACAAGTACAAGTGTTTTGTATCTGATTTAGTTCACTCTAAACAATTCATTTTGTTTAGAGTGAACTAAATAAATCATTTATAGACCACCTCATGTGCTAACTGTATCCATATTTATCTCCGTTAAATAAAGGTATAAAATTATTCATTAACTCCATAGTAATACCACAAAAAGCAAACTTTTCAGTTCAAAGAGACACTTTTTCCTCCACTACTTCAAAATTAAATGTCTTGGACCTAAAAGAAGGTATTTTTTGTTTAATATGTGTAAAATCTAATGTATCATTTTAAAAGATGATTAAGAGTTTAGAGCATTTGTCAAAAAAACCTGCAGGTTGAAAAGGGAGACCAATTCAAGATATGAAGCAAAGCTAAAAAACATGAAATTACTTTTAAAAACATTCAACGCTCTTCTGTTTTAAATATTTCAGTGCATAAAAGTGTACAGAAGAACTAGCTTATACCATACATTACCATTTCGTATTACCATTTTATGTTAAAATATAAATTTTTTGCTTCTATAAAAGCCACAGATAGTAGGCCCGTTAAGCTAAACTATTTAACATAAATCATCTGGAGCTTTTATTGTTCTAAATCTGAAAAAAGTGAATTCGCCTGATCATACACAACTGGGCATCAGCCTGACCACTAGATGGCAGCAAAGTGTTTCTAACATAATTTATGGTTTGTGTAAAATGTGCATCAACAGACATTTGTGGTGTTTTGCTGTAAAATCATAACAAAAGTTAACAGAATGATTCTGATTGAGTTTACGTATCTCATCCGACTTGTCTCGCATACCGTGTCTCATTTCTAGAGCAGCTTTATGAACCCTGAAGGTGGAATTGACTTCCAGAAGTTGGTAGTTTTGGTACTTTCACTTCACCAGTTTCTAGAGGAAATATTTCAGATAACTTTGAAGTTTCACATTAAAAACAAATAAAACTGAAACAGTGAAACATCTTGCCTATTTTATTCACAAACTTCATAATCTCATTGTCCTTAAACAAAGAGGCAATTACAAAACGGTTGACACCGTTATACGATCACACTTTAGTATTTTTTTTAAGATGAACATTGAAATTATTGAAAATTTAGCTACATTTCTAATATATTGTGAAGTTTGATTCCATTTTCCACCCAAAAGTCATAAAAATAAACCCAAACAACACTTTAAGCCGTTCCCCACACCTTGAACTTTGGTGTGAATGTGCAGAAATGAGAGGAATAATGCTAACTGTCTGGTAGCATATGTTGCTGTGTTACCTCATTCAGCAGTAGCGGCGCCTTCGCAGATGTGCAAATGGCCCGTTTGGTTTAATTCCTGTTAAATGTCTGGATGTTCACATCGACCCACATGGTCCCTCAGATCCTCAGTCTGGAGGATGAAACATCCAGACCTTTAGGAGCGTTTCACCTTTTTATTTATGCAACCGCCTTTTGTTTTTCTACTTAACCTCGGCCCACAACCAAACATCCAGAACTGCGGTTTGGCTCCATCTTCATCTGGGAAACAGATTATCTCATATTTCAGACATGAATACTTTTAGTTTATGGTTCGCTCAGTGATTTATGAGATGAGCTGGTTTTGTAGCTGAACTACCATGCCTGACTTTTTGGTATGAGGTGTTTGGTTTTGTCCAAAGAATCGTCTTTCTTCTAGTTTCATGTGTCTGAACGACATTTGTTCCAAAAGTTTCATCCTGGATGTTACATCTGATGTAACCAAAGTCTTTGTTGTGGCCATTTATTTATGCAAATGGTTTATCAGTGTAGCTTTTCTTTGGACAGTTATAATGTACTTAAGTTAGTTTAGAACCAGATGTGGGTAGAGTAACCAAAAGGTGTACTCCAGTAACGGTAGCACTGCTTCTCAAGTAAAAGTATAAAGTAGCCATAAATGAATTTTTCCAAGTCTGAGTAAAAAAGTAACGAGTAGCTGATCAAATTATCAAAAACTTAATATTTAAAAAGTACATCATCAGACAGACCAAAAATGTGAAGTTAAGTGGAAATTTTGGTAATTTAAGGACCAAAATAACAAAATCAGGCAAAAGAAAAATGATTCCAAATCCGTTTCTTTCAATAAAAAACTTATGAAACTTTATAAACTGCAGGTGTTTCTGCATCAGATTAAGTTAACTTTGGTTTTCATTTAAGTTGTTTAGTTAATGCTCATATTTTTGCAAGAGTTAAAGTTTATATATTTTGTCAAACAATGAAGTCAAACCACCTGTTGCCTCTCGGCCTTCTTGGAAATTTTTGGTTTTGGACCCGAGATCTCGCTACGATCATGCCGATATCTTCTCGTCTGAAGGAAAAGCCTTTCTGCTTTGATACTTCTAAAAAATCCAGACTTGTTGATTCTTTCTCCAAAAACCTAAAGGGTTTTGAGTGCAACATTTATACTAAATACTTTAAAATAAGTAGGGATCCAAGTAGTGAGCCCTGTGGAACGCCAAAGTTTATTCACTCAAGCTGTAACTCTTTACATCCTGGGAAAAGAGTTACAAGGTGTTAACTTCGTATCAGTTACTTTTGTTAGTAACTTTTTATGGAATATTTCTCATTTACATTCATTTTTTATGTTGGAGTTGGATTTCAACCCGATTAGGAGCAGATTATGTTCGTATAAGTAAAACCTCATCATCACATGGGTGTACTTTCTTTTCACCATCACTGTATTTAAATTACCAGGTGTGGATTTTCTTTTCTTTTTTTATGTCCGTAAACTTTTCTCTCTGTCTCTCTCTCTCTGTCTCTCTCTCTCTCTCTCTCTCTCTCTCTTCCCCCCCCCTCTCTCTCTCCCTCTCTTTTTCTCCCTCTCTCTCCCCCCCCCCCCGTCCCCACCTGGACTTAAAATGAGTTATTTATCAGCTTCACCTCTCAGATGATGAGATTCGGCTCGCGTTTCGACTCCATGATGAGATGGAACAGGCAGCGTTCAGATGTTACTGAAGCTCCAGCGTTATTAGGACCCTCTGAAAAGCCACTGAACTCTCTGAAAAATGCAAAAAGCAGCTCAGACCAGGCCTGAATCTCCCGTTCATTAAAATGTGACATTTTAGAGATGATTTCACAGGACGGCGTGGAAGTCTCTTCACCTGCCTGACCGTGACTTCTGTCTCTTTTTTCTGTATTTTTTCTCCTCTTCTTCATCTGATAATTATCATTGCTGCAGTTAGCCCTTTAGCACATCCTCTCGAGAATGCCACCCCCGCGTTTTCTCTGCACCTAATGAGAACCAGAGCATGTGACAAATCTGCCTGGGGAAACTTTCGTTGAAGTTTTCAGAGTCTGCGATGCGGTGTGGAGGGGGCGCGGCTCCTTGTCCTGACCCGGAGAGCTTCCTGTTGGTTCTGTTCTCGCAGGCTTAATGTGTCGTATCGGACTTGGAAACGGCTCCGGCCAAGTTGGCAGCAGGCAGGGAACCCAGATCTGGGTTTTCAGTACTTTGCTGTGGAAAACTACGAGTTTGTGAAGCCAAATCTGCAGCCTTTTCTTTCTGCTTTCGAAAGCCAAGATGGAAACATTCGTCAGCTTTGGAAATGAGCAGATTTGTGCAAAAGTTTAAATGCATCTTTTAAGGGTTTGAACATGCAGTCAGATCAGTTCATTGTGGGGGTAACATGTCACTGCCTCAGGCCACCATACATTTTACTGGACGGTAAATGGTCTCAGAGACAATATTATTGTTTCTGAGACCATTTTAAAGTAATAACAGCTTAATAATTCAAGAACAAATTCTTAAATATCAATAAACTTTAAATTCTAATGAACATTTAAACAGTGGAACTGGAAGACATTTTAAATATCCAGGATATGTAAAGAAAACAACAGAAACTACAAATAAAATGAATGATGAAGTCTCTGTAGACACATTTATCTTTCAAATAAAGGGATAGTTGAGACCAAAACTCCAGACTGAAGAGATTCATCATCCAGCTTTTGATAAAAAAGAGAAAAATGATCAATCAAGCAAATGAAAATTATCGAGTCTCTTTTAATTGATCATGACTTGGTATCAACTATCATTTTTGCATGTTTTAAATTTGTTGATTTGTTTTTATCTGCAATGTATTCATACACATTCATATTTTCTCAACTACATGCTCAGTTTCTCTGATTTTACTTTTTATACGTAAATGTTGAGTAAAATGAACTTTGTTCTTTTATTCTACTGACATGCCTCCGAAATTACAAGCAGAAATTAATTTAAAATTGGTCAAAATAACGAAAAGAAACAACACGAATGTTTTACGTGTTCATCAATCAACATTTGGTGGAATAACTGAGGTTTTCAGTGGGTATTTAGAAACTTTTGTATGATTGCATCAGATTCAGCTTTATTGCCTCTAATGTTGTTTTACTTGTAACTGAGCGATCAGATCTCCCAGTTATCAGCTGAAACCAAACAAAACGGATCAATGTAAGGAAATACCAACAAGTGGCCGTTTAGTCGCAACATCTGACCGAAAACGGCTCATTTAAAAACTGTCGCTGCTGTAATCTGTCTTAATTTGCTGACCTCGTCTCTTCTCTCTCTCTTTCCAGATAACTTCCCACAAATGGCTCATCAGAAGCGTTTCATCGAGCGGAAGTACCGCCAGGAGCTGAAGGAGATGCGGCGAGAGCGAGAGCGGCAGGAGAAGGAGACGGACGACGCGGCGGCGGAGGCCAGGAAGTGACGGAGAAGCGTTAGCCGGTCAGGCGAGAGCTAGCGAAGGTTGATGGAGTTAGGGTGAGTCAGGAAGCCACAAATGTCCAGTTTTCTACTTTTTATGTGTGAAAGGTACAAATAAAACGGCAGCAGGGCCCACTGAGATACCAGAACAAGCTAGAATATATAAGTTTTTATAAGATGGGAGATGTTTAAATAAAACTGTAAAATTCTGCTATGAAAATCAGTTTTTTCTTTCTTATGCAGAAAACCGGGTCAGAATTTACTTTAAACTGTTCCTTTAAAAAAAAGACATAAATAAGCTGAGTTACTATTATTGGTAACTCTGCAGCAGTACAGCTCACTTCAATACACAAAAGCTTCACCAGCTGGGTCAAAATCTGGAAAAACAACTTTGATTTTAGTTTAACAACTTATATAAAATAATTTTTCTATAATTTTTTTCAATATTGGGACCGATACAGATATTGATATCTGTAATTCTGAGACAGAAACGGGTAAGTTGTTCATTTTGCTAACAATGTCACCATCTGTTCCACGTTTGCCACTCATCCACTAATAACCAAAATATTTTTTACCCTCTCACTTGTGATCCAATTGGCTGTCTCACAGATCTTAATTATAGATTGTTTAATTAACAATTTCCCCAGCTCAGACGCCTCTGGATCCAGCCATTTAACAACGGCAGACATATTAATAACTATCTGTGGTGGAGTTGAGTCTTTTTATATTGAGATTCATTGTAGATAAGCTGTACATACCTGAGAGGGCCACAGAGTGTCTGCTGTGTTCGCCTGCAGCTGCTGCCACATTTTTCAAATTAAACTTTCCATCTTTCACAGAAAACCTCGCAGAGACGGCCTCATTTTAAACATATTTAATATGTCATATAAATATTCAGTACAAAATATCACGGTTTACAAAGCAGAGTGATGAATGGCCGGTCGCGTCGGGCCCCCGAACACTACCACTAGTTCTCGGATTGTTTCTACATAAACAAAACTCAACCACATTGCCACCGACGGAGTTATAGCATAGAAGAGGCGAGGCTCACCGCGTCTGCACATCTACAACCACAGATCTACTGCATCTGGACTTCAGCGTCTCCAACCGTTAGCCTCACACACCAAAAAGAAGAAAAGAAAAAACCCAGTAATGGTGACATGATTGGAAACGGTAAAATAAAACACTTTTCTGTTTACATCCATTTGAGATCTTGAATGGTGCAGCTAAACGGACAAAATCAAGCTGAAAGATACCAGCTAGCTATCCGGCTAATGATTAGCTAGCCTTGAGAATTGAGCAACCCGCAGTGGTGACAAAAACAAGACAACCACTCTACCAGCCTAGACAAAAAGTTTAATAAGTTATCCAGAAGAGTTTTCTGATGACTGTTACTAGCTAATATAGCTTGCAAATGCTAGTTGCTAACGCAGAAGCTAGTTTGTGAAATTAAATGACATCAGGCTTATGTAGCACTTTTTTATCTGTCTCAAAGATGCTTTACAATGAAATCAAAGTTTAATAGTTCAGTCGCTTTGCAATGCTAATCATTAGCATGTAGAAGTTTAATACAGCTAGCTGCGCTAGCATTATGAAGCTAATCCAGTGATTCTTGAGTCAGGTTAGGTTTTTGCTATGTTCAGCTGCCTTGCTATGCTAATGATGAACTTGTTGGACTGTCCAACAGCCAGGTAGTCAGTAGAAACAGGTAGTAAGCTGTAAGTTTTTTGTTTTACATAAGTGTGTAGCTTAATTAGCGTCGAAATGCTAGTAACCAAAGTGGAGGATTAGTTAGTTTAGGCTATTAAATTATTTGTCAACTTTGACGTGTTAGTAATGCTAATAATTATCAGGCATATGTTGGTTAGAACTAAATTCAGAATGTTAATGCTAATGATGCTAACTGTTATTACTGTAATTCAAATCTCCAACAAGAACGTGTTGCTGCTTATTAGCTTGCATATTTATAAGTGCCCCCATGCTAATGGTCAACCTACTATAAGGTTTACTTGATCATAGCGTAAAAATGTAGACAGTGGGATGTGGTCACATACGGTAACATTTTCTTCTTTAAAGCAGCTAATATTTGAAATGCTAGTAGCCAAAGAAGTGGATGGTTATAATCCTTGGGTGGGAATGTAACTTTCTACTTTTATATGTTAAATATAAAAATAACTGGGCGCTCTGTAGTAGTAACTCAGTTTTTTTCTTTATTTTTTTTACCAGACTAGAGTAAACTCAAGGGAGCAGGAAATGGCATACTGTAGCTTTTCTGTGAGAAATGTAAGCAGCAGCTAATAGCTTCAAAATGCTGGTAGCCAAATGTTAAAATCTGTGTCAACTTCTGGGTATCGAATCTAATCATTTGCATTAATAAATGAAACACAATAAACAACGTTGTCTTTGCAGATCCTAACTGTTAGCATTGTTAGCCTGAGTCTAGCAAAGAAAGGTGCAACTCTGTGGGTTCTTGGTCTGAACATGATAGTCGAATAAGCGGACAGAAGGAAATGTTTAGATTTTAGGAGAATGAACCATACAGCTTTCTTCTAAATGTAAGCTAACTGCATGTCTTTACTGAGGATGAAAATTATTGTGTTGCTAACCATGCTAGCTTTTAGCATAGCATTTCTAGCTGAAGAAATGTGAATCTATGTTGGTTTGTATTGGTCTATTCATTCTCTCAACTTTTAACAAATTTGAATGTCTACATTTCAGCGTTTGGTAAATCAGCTACAACGGTTTTTAAAGTAAAATTCAAATTTTAGAACTCATGCAAAAACAAAAAAAAACATGGCCACCATTTTCATTTTTTAGATTCTGACTCAGGTGGGACGTCGTCGCCTTGTCATTGGTCACCACTGGTTGCTAGGTTATCAGGGTTAGCAATTAGCCATGTGTGATGAACCCTCCTGTTCCACTTATACAGCCTCTGACTTTTTCCTGTGCTGATGATTAAATGCTTATTGTAGCAACACTGCTTCAGTCTGAAAACTGAAGTTAATAAACAAAACAACATTTTATAGTAACCTCTCAGAGTTTTCCAGCCTCTATCATCAGCCAGCATGTTTAGTAGCCATCAGACGTGGAGAAGAAAGTAGCTCTTTGGCAATTATGCCATTGTGTTATTTCTGTTCCAAATGTCTAACAAATGTCAGCCTCTTCACAGGTTGGCCTTTCGTTCAAGCGAGGGCAGAGCATGTTGTAGTTCCTCCCCTCTCAGAAACAGACACTGGGCTGAACTCAGAGCTGTTTACTCATCTTCAGAAGGTCTTCGACTAATTCTGTTAATACTGCAGCTTAAGGATCGCTCGCCTTTGTTTTCCAAATCACATTTAAAGCGAACCTCTCGTGTGTCCTCGTCGATGCGCTGACCTTCTCTCCGAGCCGAGGACAATCTTCTGGGTTTAAAAGCCTAATTCTGCGCCACTCAAAGGTCAGGTGCCCCTTCGATAAGCATCTTTATGGAGGAGGCTGGAGGTCCCGCAGGAAATCAGCTGGGTAAAGCCGAGCGTTTGCTCTGGCTCCACAGCGAGGTACAGTGTATGTAATGAGGCGTGAGGAAGGAAAATACTGGTCCTCTTTGCTTTTTGGCACATTTCTGTTGCACAACTGCTGCTTCTTAGTACAAAATGTCAATTCCAGTATTTGATTTGGAGGCCAGAGACTTTATTCCTGGGAAAAACTATTTTCATTCATTTTAAAAAGTTCAATCTGCATACATCAAAAGAACAGCCACAAAACATTGGCAGGTTAGCAGAAAATTTAGTGGAAGGATAACATGATAGAAATGGTAAGATATTTTTTAATTAGCTAAAAGAAAATGCCTGGATTTAAATTTTTACAAATCAAGATGGTGGAAAATAGTCACTGGTTGATAACGCTGTAACTCTTTTTCAGTAAATTGTGTATAACCAAAACTTTCTACCAAGATCAAAAGGGAAGTGATTCAGAACTTCTCTCATTTCTAGTGAAGTCAGCAAGAAGTTTTAACAAGACCAGTATTTTCCTCATTGGATCAGATTAAAACTAAAATAATCTGTGTAGGTAGTTCTTAAACATTCCTCTACTGGGAGGAAATAATCCATCACCTCACAACGAAAACCTCAAAACTGTTTACATTTCACTTTATATTGAGGTGTAGCAGACAGTAGCTGCGTTTCCATCACAAATGTGCGCAAAAATTTGTTGGTTGATGCAAATGCAGTGTTTCCATTAAATAAGAAACGCGTTAAAAACACACAGCACCATTAGTCTCCTACTTCCTGTTTTCTTTGTCGTTTCCGCCAGTAGTAACATCCGGTTGTTGATCACATGAATCACTGGGTGCAAAAAAAGTGATCCTATTGCTGTGTTGTGAAATATATAAATTAGTTAAAATATTTAAAAACAATCTGAATCATTTAACTCGTAACTTTACAACAAACCACCAGAAAGCCCTGGATGGTGGACTGTTTATTTCATCAATGCCTGTTGTTGCACATTGTACGCAAACCATCAATCGTGCTAGAAGCACTTCACTGCCATCTAGTGGTCAGAGTTCTGACCAATTCTGCATAGCAACTGAAAACCATCTCTTTTTTTAGAAAGTGGTAAATTTATTTTCATAGTCAAAATTTGCACAATCTTTACGACGAATGGAAATGCAGCTACTGCCTCCCGTATCGCTCTGGGGTGAATTAACCTCAGACTGAATTAGTGGGCAGAGATAAAAATCCCTAGAAAAGGAAACTGTACAGCGGACTGTCATATTACCGTACGCACACAAGCTAAGATAGAACTCACAATATGCAGCATGTTTTAGTCCCAGAAACACTGAAAAATACGTCGGCATATCCGTTGGTCACCAAGCTGCTTGTAGAGTCCGGAAGTCTCAGGCAGCTCCGGGGAAAAAATAAAAAACAAATAAAATCCGTTGATATATTCGGGCCTCGTTTGGACCCTGTATACACACACAGAAAAATAAAAAAGGAAAAGAAAAAGTCTTCACTGCGTCCTTGCAAAAACGCAACTAACACTGACTGGACACACAAAGCCTACGTCGGGCCACCGGCTGGACGGCGCGGGAACCCGACCCTCACGCCGGCCGCGCCTCCACAGGCCCAAACCGCCTGAAAGTCCGGATTTCACGTCACGCTTCCGTCCGCGTCGGGTTCTTGTTAGGAGTCGCTGTCGTCGTCGCCGCCGTACATGTCCGCCAGCTTCTTGAAGCGCGGCCCCCACTCGCTCAGGTAGTTGTAGTCCTGGTCGCCCTCGGTGGTCACCGACTCCAGCGAGCTGAGCGACTCCGCCACCGAGCCGTTGCCCTCGTAGGCGTAGGTGGCCAGCGAGTCGTACGGCGGCGCCGTGGGGTCGCTGTCGTTGTCCTGCAGGCGCTGGTTGATGAAGTCCCTCACGTCGCCGTTATTGTCCCGGCTGGGCGGCGGCGCCGGCGCCACGGGCCGTCGGACCGGCGGGTAGAAGGTCTCGGGGATGATGTCCCGCCGCTGCTTGCTCTCCTCGATGGCCTCCGGGTTGCGCAGCGTGCCGATATCAAAGGCCTGCGTGTCCTCCTCTCCCCCGCCCTCGTCGTTGTAGCTGACGACGTTGTCCCTGACGTCCTCCTTGGAGATGATCAGAGGCTCCTTCTTCCTCTGGCGCCTCAGGGCGGCGAACAGAACCACGATCACTGCGGCACAAACAAACACCACAAATCAGAGACGTGGCTGTGACGGCCGCTGACCCTCCACAGGGAACTGGTTTTCCACTGATGTTCATGGACTTTGTTCAGCACAGCCTGGTACCACTGCATTATGCATTGTGTCCGCTCAGGGCCACCGTAGCTACATGAAGGAGCCATATGGAGCTGGATTCTCTGGGTTCAATCAAAGCCTAATTCTGTCTACATCGTCTTACACTGTAAAAACAAATCTCACCAAGGATTTCCAGTTTAAATATTTTAACTCAAGTAACTTTCAGCAACATATAAAAACTTGTTTTAAGTCAATAATATTGATAAAAAATACCAGATCCACTGGGAAAATGTGAAATAATCTGCCAATGAAACTGGTATTTTTGATCAATGTTAAGGAATTATTGACTTAAAACAAACTCCTATTTCTTGCTGAAAAGCTGCTTACAAGTTATTTTTGATTTAGTTTCAAGTGCAAGTATCTTAATACGCTTTAAATGAGACAAAACTGACTTTTCAGCGAGATATGAGCTTCAAGAATTACTTAATGTTGCTGGAAAAGTTCTAGTTCCACTTAGACATTTTCCCCATAAGTGAAATAATCAGCCTGTGGAACTTTATTATTATTATTAAGGAGTTGCTGAAAAGTTAATTTTAAGATATTTGCAGTGGAAACTAGATAAAAATACTTGGTAGGATTTGTGTTTTTGTAGTGCAACATGACTGAGCAGCAGTTCATCTTTAAGGTTTGAGGTCAAGGTTCAAATCAGTGTTTTTAGGTTTTTAGCCGTCACCTCTGGTCATTTGTTGTTCCAGTAATTTTGCAATAAATTATAATGATGTAGTTTTGAAACCCTTTTCAATAATAATCAGTAAACTGTTTTCTAGATGAGACTTTTTGCTTTTGCACTGTAGACTTGCACATCCTCCTAAAGCTCAGGATTTTAATTTATCTTTTTATTTATTAACGTTTGTCACCCTGAAACTCGTTGGTCACAGTCGGCTCAAACTAAATTATGATGGCAGCTGTTGTTCCTGACAATAATCCACCCACCAGAGGAGACGCTTCAAATTAAGAAGTGAAATATGAAACCGCCTCTGAAACACCTGCCAGGGCTCGGACTCCTCCGCGGAGCTCATTAACTCACTGAGCAGGATGACGACGCAGAGCAAGATGGCCACCAGGGCGCCGGTGCTGAGCCCCGCCCTCGCCGTCAGCGCCTCCGGGTTGCACAGCTTCATGTTGCCCTCGCGGTCGCAGGTGCACACCCTGATGGTGAGCGTGTTGGTGCTGCTCTGCACCGGGAACTCCCCGTCCATGATCACCACCGGGACGTGGTACACGCTCTTCTGGAGGCTGTTGTAGCTGTTCCTCCTGGTCAGGATCCAGGCCGTGTTGTCTGGAGACAAACCGGGCCACAGGGTCAGAACCTGCATGCAGGCTGCAGGGCATCACTCATGGGAAATACCGTTATTGTTAGCTAAACAGATCAGCTTGCCAAACATGTTTGTTACATCTGTTGTCTTTCCACAAGGGCAAGTTAGGGCCCAATGTAGAGCAACAAAAAAAAAAAAGGTCAATTTCTGCCAAAAATCTCACAGAATTTTGACAAATTTTGGAAAAGTCAAAAACTCGCTATAAGAAATCTAGAAATTTTCTAGAAAAAAACTTGGATGTTTCTGAATCTTAAAAGTGGAACATTTTCGACTTTCGTAACTCAGAAATTCCTGCGTTTTTTGGTAGAAGTTTATAATCCATCTACAACGGCCATAATGCGCCGTCGGACCTTTCAGAATGAGCCGTTTTTATGCGTCCTGTCACTTTAAATCCAAGTAATCTGCTGCTGGTCACGCCCACCAACTGAACTTTTACACTCACATGTGAAAATGGCTGCAAACAGATGCACAACTATATCACCGAGCATCTTTGAAAAGCAGAAGTGGGGCCTCCTGCACAACCAACAAGAATGTAGCAAGTGGTTTCTGGATGGTAAGTCAACAAAACACTCGTCTTTTCCAGCAGCCATTGTACAGTGGTAAAACCAGCTGATAAAAATGTGCTGGAGCTCAGCTGGGGTTGCTAGGTAACGGCGCTGTGCCTGTAGAATGTAATTTAACTTTTTAGAGGTTTTTGAAACGGCTCACTTTCCAGACACTAAAAAATATTAACTTCATGTCAGAAAACAGGTGTTTAAGTGTGTGGACCATTTTTAGAAGAAATAGAAACACAAATGAAAGTACAAGAATGTAACAAAAGGTTGTTTTGCGATGTGTTCTGAGATGACTTGTCATGAACTGGCGCTGTGTCAGTGAACTGAATCGAAGGTGTGGCCCTCCACCTCCACATCAGACCCAGAGGATAACCTGACCTTTGTTGTCACGAACGGAGAAGTTGGCCTTCCCGACGGCCTCCGGAGCCAGACTGAAGATGAAGCGATGTCCTCCCAGCGGCTCGTCTGGATCCGTCGCGCTCACGATCTGTATCCTCTGCAACGACGGAAACGCAAACGTCAGAGACCCGTTTCTGACCCGTTCAAAACATAACAGCAGCTCTGAATTGGTTGCAACAATGCATGTGAAATTAATATGATTTGACTTGGAAAGTATGAAGAAAGCCTCCATGGATGCGTTCCAGCATTACACACCAGAGGATTCTTGGTGGGTTTCCAGGATGGGGTCATTAAAACAAAAGCACATGTGCAGGAACCGATCCAGGACTTTCCCAACAAAGGCGGGGTGTTGATTGGTTGTTTACTGACCCGATTCAGGAGAAAAAACTTTATTTTTATCTCTTTAAAATAAACTGCTGCTCTACTCTTCTGTATTTTATGGACTCCAATGTTGCTTTTGTCAACTTTTTTTCTAGAATAAATGAGGCCAAAGTAAAACCTGGCCCCTATTAAACAGTCAGATGATTCAGGCAGGTTGTAGCAAAAACATTAAAATCATTTTAGCAACAGATTTATGATCTGTGAGCAAAGAAAACAGATTAAAACTGTTGTCAAGCTTTAATGACCGTTTTTTAAATTAGTTTTTTGCTTCAAATTCACAAGTTACACTCTGAACTGATTCTCACATGACCTGTAAAGTAAAAAAAAATAAATACTGGAATAGTACCTGTCTGACAACATGAAGTAGGCTTAATAATGTCACTTTTTGTCCAGATGTGGAACATCTTTAAGACTTTAATGTTCTGGTTCCTACAACGATGGATTAGGGTCATTGTAGATAGAAAAAAAGGTGACATTTTCTGCCAAGAACCCCTGAATTTTATAAATGTATAGATTTATGAGTTTGAAAAGTTAAAGATTTTTGACTTTTTGAAACTCAGAAAAATTTCAAAGGTTGAGAATTTTATACTTTTCAAACTAAAACATTTCAGTTTTTTGTTTTTCTAGAACATTTCTGAAATGAAACAACATTTCTGAGTTTTCTTTTATGGAAATCTACATTGGCTTCAGTACGCCGTCATACGTTCCTGGGTAAAAAACAGAAGGAAAATCTCTCCAATCTTGAGAAACTTGTACTGGTCCTAAGAAATAACTCAAATGTTTCAAAATCTGTAAAAAGTTGCTTCCACACAATAAAAAAATGCTAACCAGCTCTTTGGTGCCTCTTGTGATGTCATCAACCCAAGTAAGCCTCAGAGCAGCTCAAGCGATGGTATTTTTGTTCATCTGCCTTAAATGATGTTTTTTATGCCATCCTACGTTCTTCCTTACTCAGACATGTCTTACAGTCAGGGTACATTTATTACTAAGAGAAAAATAAAACATTGAATACTTTCTTTAAAGACCGGTTGTGTCTTATTGCAGCTTTCCATCTTAAAACTAAAGTGTTGATCATCTGAGCTTGTCTCTAGGTTTTTTTTTTTTTAAAAAGAGGCCATGAGCTTTAAGTCAGGCCTTCATTTATGCACAGGACAATCCTTCATCCCACTGGGTCTCAAACAGCCCTGACAGGCCCGGCCTGCTTCCTACACTGATGTTTTTATACATTATCTCCTCCTGTACAAGGCCAGGTTGTCAAGCCTCCCTTTGTTGCAGACTTCCCGTGTTGCAAACATTTCAACATGCGTGAATCACACAATAAAACAGCGAATGGACATAACAGATAAAGGATGGTTTCATCCTTGCAGACAATAAGCGGACTTTTTTTTTTTTCCAAGCAGCATCAGGAAGACGTGGTTTAGATTTGGCCTTCCAGTGTCCAATCTGGCAAATAAAGGCAACTTGAGTTTTAAACTCTAAACTAAAGCCATTAAACTATGTTTCCTTTTTTTTAAATTCAACTCTGGTGCAGCTCCAGAAGCAGGAAGCAGACAATAGAGCAGGGCATTCTGGGTAAATACAGCCAAAACAAACACGCTAGCCTAGCACTAGCATGTTTTACCAACAAGAAATGAGAAATCAGAAAAAAACCTGACACTTGTGTTTTCCCACAGTGATCTGTAGCTGCTGGCTTGAGTAGCTGTTAGCTTCAGTAGCTATAACCCGCATCACCACACTCAAAGAACTAAAGTTAATAGATATTCCTTTGACTCTACCTTTGATTTCTTTATTCTATTTGAAAAAGAGAGGTTTTTTTTCAGGACCTGGGATGTGGAACAAGCATCTAGTCCTTTTAAAACACATGTGACAGACTTGCAAATTCTCTCTGAGGTCTGCTAATTGGACACCTAATCCTAGCGGTGAGGTCCGGATGAAACCATGGCGATGGCTTTATGCGGCGTAATAACTGACCTGATTAGCCTTGGCGTTCTCACACACAAACGTCTCGTAATTGGTGGCAAATGTTGGAGCGTTGTCGTTGACGTCCAGCACTCTGATGTGTACAGGCACACGGCTTATCTGTCGCGGGTTGTCTGGGAAACACAAAGGTGGACACAGTGACTTCACACGGATAATTATTCCTTCACACAAGTGTGGTGCTGAACATGTGTGAGGCTTTGGCTGCGTTTCCAGGCAACCGCTTATATCTAAATCAAATTATGTGTATATAAATAAATAATGGGTTGTTTGAAAGAAAACAAACACTAAGCAACAACAAATAACAGCCTCTACTGCTTTAACATGTTAGTGTAAGACTTTAAATGTGAAATCTGCGCAGAAGTTTGAAGCGTTTCGATCACAATAAGCGAAAATGAAACACATTAACTTATTATAGCTGCAACTTCAAAGTAATAGCTGTAATTACTGTAATTGAAAAACAGAAAACTGAAGTTTGCTGAAAAATTAATTTACTTTTGAAATTTACCCCCAACAGATTCTAAAAGTCAAACTAATTTTAATTTCAGATATGATTACGATTTCGCTTATAAGTGAGGGAAGCTACACAAAACATCCTGGTTGATCCAGAGTCTCTCTGGAGGAATCTCATTTTGGCAGAAACGCTTTTAATTCAGCAAAATTGTTTCACGTGTCGTCAGTCCAGATTTTAAGTTGCTTCACACCATTAATTTGTAAATAAAAACACCTGAATAATCTGGTCTTTATTCAGGCGCACAATGTAATTAAATCCAAGCCACTCTCTCAATTTCATCTGCCAAAGAGACAACCCCTTCATTTAACACTACGTTACCCATGATGCATCTGCTTGTTTTTGTAGTTTCAATCTGGAGTTAGTTTCTGTGCTTTGGTGGCTGTGGGGCATAGAAGCCGCCACCACAGATCAGGAACTGCCATCTGCTACCAATCATTCATTAACCATGTGTGTGTGTGTGTGTGAGACCTGTGTGTGTTTCTGTTATACAAATACACACAGAAACACCTCAGCATCTGTAGCCTCATCTACCATGCACCTTCTCAGGGTTTCTCCATAAGTATAATCAAAGTGCAAACACGTCCAACTTGAAGCTTTTGTTGACGTGTGGAAACATTTGGTTTGACCCCTGACCCTCCCAGATGGTCTTCTGTCGCCTCCTGGATCTTGGAGTAATTTTGGTGGGCAGTCCAGTCCTGGTGAGGCTCCATGTGGTTCTCTGAGTCCCAGCAACTTTCTTTCCCTCTGTTGTTGAATTTCTTTAGCTCAGGGTGTGGTGTGTTGCTTTTTGGGATCTTAAGCTCTGATTTAAGATCCCAAACTACTTTTTCAGAAAAAACAGGTTGGTTTGGGTAAAGTGAAAACAGAAAAATCTGTAGCTGCCAAAATACAAAACTTTACCAAGTATTTCTGTTTAGTTTCTAGTATAAATATCTTAGTGCACTTGAAATTAACTTTCAGGTAACTTCGCAGCAAGATAAAGGAGCTTGTTTTAAGTCAACAATTCCTTAATATCTGTTTTTAAAAAAGTACTAGTTCCACTGGCAGATTATTTAAATTAAAACACTGGAATAATGTCACTGGAACTAGTATTTTTTTCAACATTAAGCAATTATTCACTTAAAACAAGCTCCAATATCTTGTCAGTTTTCTCTTATTTCAGATATTTGCACTAGAAACTAAACCAAAACTATTTGGTAATGTTTTGAGTTTTTGCAGTGCAGTGGAGCAAACGCCTCTTCACAGCCCTGAGTTAGAGGCAGACACCAGGTAAATCAGGCCTCTTTATTCAGATTTCCACCATACAAGTGCCACTCACATTTGGATGACGAACAGTATTTCCCAGCCAGCGCTTCACTTCAACATCCAAAGATCCAAAAACCCAATTTGGCGGTCAGAATGCAGGGCTACAGAACCGTCTGCTGTACTTACTGAACTCTGTGGCGATGACGGAGATGTTGTGCCAGGCGTTCTCCTCTCTGTCCAGCTCCCGGAGGATGAACACAGAGCCGTTTCCTGCATGGATGTTGAACACTCGGTCCATGTCTGTCCGCCGGTCGATGGTGTACCTGCACCAAACACACAGAGGGATGAACGTTTGTGGAGATGGCGGTGTGTTTATCTGGAGCGGTCGCTTTAGAGGAAATAAGGGGAGGGAGATCAGGTACGTCTGGGTGAAAGACTGAACCGGCCTACCTGTGATGCTGGAGTGAGACCTACTAAAGGCTCTATTCAAGTCTGAAGCTGCTTAAAGTTTCCTTGAGCAGGTTAGGATGGACGTATGGTCTATACAAAACACGCCTAATACATTCGTTGTGCAAAATCATTCTTACATAATCATAATTTATTCAGAATGAGCTATTTTTGTGCCTCTTGGCACTATAAATCTAATTAAGCTGAAGTTTGTCACGTCCTGTAACTCAACGTTTACACTCACGTGAAAATGGCTGCAAACAGATGCGCATTTATGCAACCGTACATCTTTGAAGAGCAGAAGTGGAGCCTCCTGCACAACCAACAACAATCTAGCAAGTGGTTTCTGGATGGTAAGTCAACAACAAAACTCTGGTCTTTTCCAGCAGCCATTGTACAGCTCATTCAGCGGTAAACCCAGCTGACCAATCGTGCTGGAACTCTGCCCGAGTTGCTAGGTAACGGGTAGAACTACTGTGGTTGCTAGGTAACAGGCAGTGCCTGCTGTGATTTGTGACGTTACACTTTGGAAGTTTTTGAAACGGCTCATTTTCCAAACACCAAAAAACATTAACTTACTGCCAAAATCAAGTTTTTTTTAAGTTGTTTGTTTTTAGAAGTGATAGAAACCCAAAAGGAAGAACTAAAATGTTAAAATGTGAATTTTGCATCATTGGTCCTCTACATATATATTGCTGGGCCTGGGCTTTCTTGTTCTAACAAGGAATTACAAATGAGAAAATATTTTCAAAAAGTGTTTTTTTATTTCAATCATCCTTTCTATGAGTTATGCAATGGAATATCAGGGCTGCCAGAAGTTTCAATTAATTACCAGAATACAGTTTTTGAATTAGCAGATGCAAAGATGCAATTTTACCAGAAGGACATTTTGGATTCTAAGAAAAAAAATAAATTTAATGCTTTCATAGAGTTATAAAGATCTGATATGTTTGTGAAGTTCTTTCCTCGAAATCCAAAGTCCTGCTACTGGTATTAGTTGGCAATTTTATTCTTTGAATAAAGAAGAAAAACTGTAACCTGTCCCTGGACTTCAAAGTCTAAATAAATAGAAGTTGTCAATCAAAATGGCCCCATGAGGCGCGCTGACGCTTCTCTAAACTATGGAAACACAATAAATCCTGATTTAAATCTTTAAAAACAAAATATTTTATCACCCAGCCCTAATTATTTCATGTAAAGTAAATTATTCAGTTAGAAAATGACACACAACCGTCAGTATCCTGTTATTTAAAGTCCATTTTAAAGGAAAACCAGAAAGTTCTGACCAGAAAGACCAATAATTCAAACTATAATCAACAGTTTACTACAGTAACACATGTAAATTTACTAAAGGGCAGCATATTTTAGGAGTTTATGTTCCTTAATTATGATGATTATGGCTCATGCATATTAGGAAATCACATCAAATCAATAGAAAATGAGTTTTAACTCCTAAATGTCACATTAAAGCCAACACAGTCATTGACTGCTGACCTAACAGCTGTCCGTCTGGCAGCCACTGATGAGCAGCAAAACGTCGCTGCCAACGCAGCTGGCAGCGTCCAGCCGCACCAAGGAGATACAGCAAATGCAAGTCTTATTAATGCTTTTCTGCAATGTTTGCATTGGATTTACACTAAAAATGACACTAAAAGTACCAGCAATATGTTTTACATATTGGTTTTTAGATGTTTTTTCTTAATAGATTGGAAGCTACACGCTAATTTGTCATCATAAAATCTGTTCGTTTCTTGCTAAAGTTTATATTTACTGTAAATCCTCAATAAACTCATACAATAGTGGCTCTTTATAAATAACGCAGAGTTTCCTGTAGTGGCTACGTATCTAAAATCATAAGTTACTCCACACGCTAAAGGAGCCCCAACCAATAAACACGTACTGTAAAGTACATTTAGTACATACGAAGGATATTTTTTAATTTAGCCCTAATGTGATGTTCTAATTTTCAGAAAAAGCATAAATTAGGGTTTTATTTATATAATCATCACAATAAACATAAATAAAAGCTGAAATTTAACCACTGAAAAATCACTGATGTATATTAACTATAATCCATCAGAATACATTAAATTAGACTCTACAGAGGATTAATAACTGAGAAATCAACTATTCTCATTTCCTCTCAGCTGAACTAATACTGGTAAACAATATGGCTGCTTGTTATTTATAACTACACCCGCCATCGTGATATTAAAGCTCCATGCAGATCACTGCATCCACTGATCAGGCCTGATGGAGGAAACGCACCACAATACAACTGCACCTCGTAGAAGCTTTTCCTGCAAGGAAAATAGTTACATTTATGAATTAATCTTATCTATTTATTGATTTATTACATTTATCTGTAGACTAAAAGTTCTAACAGGTCAGAAAAAAAATAAAATCCATAAACTACTACAATAATTATTTTTTTGGAAGGTTTAGTTATTCGTTGTATCTTCAAAACGTAAATGTAAAAACACAAATTTTTCCAATTCTTTTAGGCAAAAATACTTGGTAATATTTTGTGTTTTTGCAGTGTATTCTGATTTAAAGTGTTTAAATCAGAACGTTAACCTGGATCCGTAACAAACACATGAAGTTAAAGTGAAGGGAATCGGTTGATCTGGTTGTTTCTGCAGCTCTGCCCCGTGGTGACGAGTCGACTCTTCACACAAACAACACAGCAGTGGAGTGTTTCCTCTGCTTGCCAGACCTCTGCCGTGCAGCAGCGTGATTAATGGAGGAGCGGGCGTCACGAGGCCGGCGTAAGCGGCAGGAGAACCCCGAGGGGAGACTCTGAACGCATCACCGCTCCGCTCTCCTCCTTCCACAGATTTGTTTTTCCTCTTCCTCCTTCCTCTCGGAACGCCTCGCCGGGCCAAGCTGAAACTCTAACCTCGTTAAATCTGTGTCAGATGTGGGCTCTGCTAATTGCTTTTCTAAGAATCGCAATAATTCAGCTGGCTGGGTCAGACCCTGACGAGGAGATAACGGCGGTGGCTCGGCCCGACCAGGGATCCGAAGTGCTGCAGTAAGCAGGCCGGCAGCCGGTCGGATGGATGGGAGGACACGGAGGGTCACGGGAATGTTGGCGATCAGCTAATTCTTCTTAGATGGGGAACGGCGGTAAATAATCACCTCCTCTGTGATTATTTACTTCTCATTCTGTCTTTATTCCTAAAACATCTGAAACATTAAGGAAGCCTCTGCAGTACTTTTGCTGAGTTGGCATATTTTACATCTTTGGTGTTAATAAACTATGATTCCTAAATATTTCCAAATTTCCAGACATTTCTGGACTCATACGTTTAATTTCTGGGTAATGTTTTTAGGGGACATATTATGCAAAATTCACATCTTTGTAAATTTTCATTCTTCCATTCGGGTCTCAACTGCTTCTAAAAACAGCCAGAGAGTTTAAAACTAAACTACTGAGCCACTTTTGGACAACATCTGCATTTCCATGACAAAAGAGTGAAAAACATTATCGGTATTCTGCTACTGACGAAAAAACACAATTTAACAATTGGAGTGTTTCCATAAAGTAGGAAACGCCATTAAAGTCATACATGAATATGTTTATGTGATAAGTCATGAAAAAACATCCTCCTACCACTTCCTGTCGTCCTTTTTGTCGTTTCCACCAGTAGTAACATGTTCATCCCATGACTTGTGATGCGAAAAACGTTTCTCTTGGAGTTTTGCCAAAAACAACACTGAAAAACTTGATTGTATTTTTTAATTGGTGTGTTTCTATTACGCAAATTTATTTTTGTAATTTGAATTATATGGTCAATGAAACACAGTTAACTAGTCACGTTTTTGGGTGTGTGGAAAATGAGCCACTTCAAAAACTGCAAATGTGACCAATCAGCAGGCACTGCCCGTTACCTAGCAACCCAAGTGGAGTTCAAGCACATTTGGTCAGCTGGTTTTACCGCTGCATGTGCCGTACAGACAAGTGTTTTGCTGTTGACTTACCATTCAGAAACAACTTGCTGCATTCTTGTTGGCTGTGTAGCAGGTTCCACTTCTGCTTTTCAAAGGTGAACGGTTGTATAACTACATCTTTTTTTATCTATTTTCACATGTGAATGTAAATAGGGGGCGTGGCCAGCAGCTTATTCTGATTTAAAGTGACAAGACGTCCTAAAACAGCTCATTGTGAAAGGAGCTAAAAACAGGCAGAACTGAGCAGACTGAAATCTCATTCTCTAAGAATAAGTTTGTGCAAAAGATGTAATTAGCATGTTTTGTATAGCCTATCGACCAATCCTAACCTGTTCAAGGAAACATACCAGGTCACCTTTAATGACATTTAATAAGGTAACTGTAAACCACTGGATTTTTAGCCTTGATCTAAAGGATTTCAGTGTTCCGGCAGTTTTGAGGTTTTCTGGAAGTTTGTTCCAGGTTAGTGGAGTAAAAACCTGAATATTTCTTCTTCATGTTTGAGATAATTTTGGAGGAATAACTTGTTGCCACTTATGCTGATGAAGTGCTTCAAAGTACAAACTCAAACATGTAGAGTAAGATCCACTTTAGCTCCACTAAACCTGAGTTTTATTTACTAGCAACTGCAGCTGTCAGATTGTAAATAGTGAAACGTCCATTTTTATTTTTTTTTAACACCTTCAGGGGTCTTTAGTCACATGTCAGGCCGGCCAGCTGGACAAAAACCAGAGCCTGAACTTTTAATGAGGACAGCGTCCTCTAAACATATTTTAAAGGCCTGAGTGTAATTAATTAATCATTCGACGACACCGGCTGAATTTCTAACGCCTCAGCAACAAAGTGCTCCTCGTCTCCATTAAAGCTGCGCCTCCCCATGATCCGTGTTTGCATTCCTGTGAGCACGTGTCTGCGTGTGTCACCAGCGCCAATAAATCCAGAAACTTCCTGATCCCAGGCAGCCTGCAGGCTCCCTCCCTCCTCCGCGGAGGAGCGGCGGTAAATGCCACCAGGAAGCTTTGCTGCTGATGACGGGCGATAAAAGAGAATGATATCATATTTGACACCTGCAGTAAAGCGCTGGAACTTCAACCTTGAGAGCCAACTCCCTCAGAGGGTCGTAAAAATGAAAAAGTCTGCGCCGTAGAGGAGGTGCCGCCTCGCACCTCCCTGCCGTCGTTCCCGTTTATTGGAGTCATTCGGATAATTACGGATCTGCATGAACTGGGGGAACCTCTGGACCCACTGCTGCATGTGTAACTCTGTGTTTCCAGCGCCTGTAGTGATCTAATAAACATTCATTATTCTCAGACATTTGTTTTGTCCATTTCTAACATTAAAGCTAAAAGTATTTCATTTCCAGGGCGCCAAGCTTTTATTGACCAAATCCAGAAGTTACTAAAATCTTCAGCAGATTTGCCTTCAGTCCACTTTCCTTCATTTTCCAGCTAAAGTTGCTTCGAGTCAGAAATACAGTCAAACTGTTAGGAAAGACTTTACAGCAGCTGAGAGGTGAAGTTTTGTTTCTCTAAGCCGAAGCCAACAGGAATCACTTAAATCCAACAATCATCTTTTTCAACTACGACACTTATAGAAAATCTGAACAACAGTTTCACTGCAAAAACATAAAATCCTGCAAAGTATTTTTGTGTAGCTTCTATTGCAAAAATCTTAGTACACTTAAAACAAGACTAACTTTTCAGCAAAAAGGAGCTTGTTTGAAGCAAATAACTTCATAGTACTGATGAAGAAGTATTTCTTCCACTGGCAGATTGTTTCACTAAAACGTCACGTGTCAAACTTGAGGCCCGTGGGCCAAATCTGGCCCAGCAAACCTATTTATGTGGCCATCAAGACTCTATTGGGTTTTGTGCTAAAATACTACTTTATTTGTCAAACCAAGTCAGTTTTCTTCTGTATACAGTAGATTACATATGTTTGAGAAGTTATAAATATTTAATTTTAGGAAATACTCATCAAATACAGAGAAAGACGTAAAATTTCAGGGTTTGTTCTAGAAATCTAAGTCCAGTTTTAGAGGAGCCATGGCAGTCCTCCAGTCGCCCCACTGTTTCCATTTTTTTGTTAAAAAATGTTAAAAGTTGACAACAAAGAAAATACACCAATAGATTAAATAAAACTCGTCTTTCCGTAGTTTGTGTGAACACGTCATTTTGTTAAACTGTCTGAAGATCACAGGTCTTTTACTCTATATAAACCTAGCTTAACCTGTCTTGGCTATTACTGCTATTGGTGTATTTAAAAATATATATTCAAAATAAACAAAAGACATTTAGCCTGGTAATATCAGCCTGGCGGGCTGCCAGGCTGATATAGGTTGGATGGGTCGTTTTATCGATGCATTCTGCATCTTAACCAGTCCTTAGAAAACATTCATGATGTTGATGAAAATGAGTTTGACTCCCTGCTAGAAGTGAAATAATCTACCAGTGGAATTAGTACATTTTAAAATCAGCATTAAGGAATTATTGACTTAAAACAAGTTTTTATTTCTTGCTAAAAGGTTTCCTGAAAGTTCTCTAATCTGATGTTTCCCTAGAAACTAAACTACTTTTTTTGCGGTGCCGGGACAGAGTCGGGCTCCGGTCGGTTACCTGACCAGGCTGTGTTTGTCGTCCGGATCCGACGCGCTGACCGACCCGATGATGGTGTTCCTCGCCGCGTCCTCCCTCACCTCCATGATGTAGCTGGGGCGCTCGAAGACGGGCGGCTCGTCCACGTCCTCCACCACCACCTTGACGCTGGCCTCGTCCCGGAAGGGTCCCATGGAGTAGAAGCGCGAGATGGGAGGGGGGTTTTCCACCTGGATGCGGAGGCTGTACTGACGCTTCTTCTCGTAATCCAGAGGCTGAAACAACAGACACGGCGCTGCTCTGAGTTCATTATCCAAACATCCTGCCACGTTTATTTTAAGGTCAGATTCAGTTTTTATTCATTAAATGTCTCTGGGATCATCTAATGACCTCATGTGAGGGTCTTAGTGTCTTCAGAGACACTAACAAGACCTCTGATGGACACAACTTCCAATAATCCAATAATGTGACTCATGTCGCATTTCAGTACAGGAGAAAAAAACTAAACATGACGATAACAAGGCTGCCTTCATTTAAAAAAGGCCAGGATTTATGTCAGGAGTTTTAAGACTCCAGATCTGATTAATTTGAACTGAGCAGAAACAGAAGAGAAAAAATAAAACAACTTTTCTTCTGTCGACTCCTTTAGATGCTTTTCAGCTTGATTTCCTGATCCTCGCGCTCGGCGGCTCTGTAACAATCAATCAGCGCTGCGGTTTGATCTTCGCAGGGTGACATCTGTTCCTTTTGGTGTGTTTCTTCTTTAAATGAAGAGATCAGCGCGACAGATTAACGCTCGGCGGCTTCGACATGATAAAATATGAAATGAAGTGCAGAAATCTCATCTGGTTCTCTGATTAAAAGTGGACCAAGCAGAAAGAACCTCCAGCTCAGACCCTGAAACGCCACAAAATAAGTTCAATAAAACACCTTAAACTGGTTAAAATATTTGATTATTGGCTAAAACCCAGAGATTAATCCTTACTGATAGCCTCAGTAAACAAAAAGCTCAGAAAGACACAGATTAGTTATAAAAAATACAATGTTTTCCATGACAAATTTGCTAAAAAAAAAAAAAATGAAATGGCAAATTACAGAAAATATTTTCAGAAATTTACTTTTATTTCTGTTTATTTGAGCCTTTCCTTCATCTTTCACTCTTCTAGAAAGTCCATCTTCTTTCTTTCTGTGTTTATCTTCCTTCTTGTCTCTGTTTTTATCTTGTCCTCCATCTTTCCTGTTGTCCTTCGCATTAGTTTGTCTCTTTCCTTCTTTCTCTCTCTTCTTGCAGCGTTTTTTTAATAAATTCACCTCTGAACCTTTTAAATTTCTCCCTGATTTCCACTGGAAACATCCTTCAGATGATGGAGGCCGACTAACAAGATTATTTCAGGTCATGTGAATATTGAAAATTAAGCTAATGAGGCTTAAATGTCTGTTTTTTTAAACCGTGCACTGCAAAAACACAAAATGTTCCCAAGTATTTTCTACAGTAAGATTTATGTTTTGCAGTGTAATCCTTTTGTCTGTGATTTTGCATTTATAATGTAGAGATTTGAACAATAAAACAGATTCAAACTTATTGGATTAAAATGTCTACACTGAAAAAACTAAATCTTACAAAGTATTTTTGTCCAGTTTCTACTGCAAAACAAACATACAAATAACTTTTCATCAAGATGAAGGAGCTTGTTTAAAGTCAACAATTCGTCAATATTGATTTTAAAAAGTAAATGTACCAGATTATTTCAATTATAACATGGAAAAATGTATTTTAATAAGTGAAATAATCTTTTTTTGTCAACATTAAGAATTCTTAAAAAAGCTCATATTTCTTTTAAAAATGTTACTTGTCAGATAGTTTGTCTTAATTAAAATGTACTAAGATTAGCACTAGAATTAGGCAAAAATACTTGGTTAGATTTTGTGTTTTTGCAGTGTAAACATCCCACTTTAAGGTCTTATTTTGCTCAGAATGAAAGGAAACATCTTTAATGGTCTTTGGTTAATCCTGTACTGATGGACTGTTGCTAATTTCACTGTCTTTAGAGTTCTGCTGCTGCTGTTTTTATTTTTTGACTTGGTTTGTTTCTGAAGCTGCAGCCAGCGAAGGTATCCCCGTATTGATGGGATTAATTGGTGAGTGTTGCATTTTAATGAGCGCGGAGCAGGAGCAGCCAGATCAGAGCGAAGCTCCTCGCAGGCAGCCAACCACACGCATAAAATAAAATAAGAGGAGTCATCGAGGGCCTGAATTATGGAAATGAAATCCAGATGGAAGGAGCCCCTGAATCACGGCATATTAGAAGTGATTGATTTCTGCAGTTTGCCGTTAAGGTGGAGGGGGTCCATGTTCCTTTGAAGGACCAACGGGACGACGGACCCGTTTAATTATCAGGCTCAGAATTAGAGCACGCTCAGTCCGCGCTGCCTCGCCGCGCCGCAGCGCCTACAAAAGGCAATTATGTCATCCGGCACTTAATGACGGCGTGATGGAGGGGATCGATGAGAGGCTGCAGCCTGATGAGGCGACGACCAGATACAGTTGGATACATCAAACGGACCTCAGCTGCACGCTACGATCCATACCGGCATCAATACTCCTGCATCAACCTTGAGGAAGAGCGGATCTCGCACGAAACAAATGTACTGGACGTGATAGCAAGCGTACGATGAAATCTAATAACGCCGCTGTCCGTCTTCTGGCCGCTGAAGCAGAGAGGAGATACAAAGTTCCTCTCTGGTTCTCCTGCTATCGATCGGGTCGGTGTGTTGTTTAAAGTGAGGCTGTGGGGGAAAGAAAATTACCTGACTTTACTCTCAATAATAAAAATGTACAGTATAGAGCAGTGGTCCCCAAACCCCGGTCCGTGGACCGGTACCGGTCCACGGACCAATTGGTACCGGGCCGCGCAAGAAATAATTAAATATTTTCTTTTTATGTATTATTTGAGTCTGGAGGATCTTTTATTTTGAAAATCCTATAACCGGATTCTCTCAGTTACTTGCGCACCAACACTGAGCCCACAAGCAGCAAAATGAGTAAGAAACAGATCAGATGTCTTTGGAAAGTTTCTTTGCGAAGGGGAAAAGGCCCAGAGAAGAGACAGGAGGATGGATTTATCCCGGACCGGTAGGTGAGTCCCACATTAAGCCGCTCTGTGTAACATGCGGCGACCGGCTGCTAATGAGGCAATGAAGCTTCAAACTGCTTCGCCACATAGAGACCAAGCAAGCTGTGGATATAAGCAACACTTTGGGTGTCATTGTCTCCATCACTCCCTGATGGGACCGTCTCGTTGCAGAGAAACAAGCTCAGGGCTCCGTTAGTCTTTATCGTGAGTTAAAATTTTCACGAAAGTAAAATGTTTGTTTTTGTGGCGCATCTGTATCTTATTTTGAAGGGATATGTAAACGTTACCATAGCGACCAGAGTCAGAGAGCGTTTGGGCAGTGGTCGAGAGGAGATGAGTAGAGCTTGTGCGTCTAAAGTCTAGTTTAGACGGCAAGATTTAAGGATTGTCGGCTGATTCTCCAAACCTCTGTGATCACAGAGCTGATAAAAGTACAACAGGTTCGATCGGTTCGTCTGTCCAAGGCAGGAGCAACACGAACCGATTCCAGTCACAAACATCCCGATTCCAGAAGAAAAGCCACAAAACCCCCAACATCGCATACGGGAATTTAGAATAACCAAACAAGGATGACGATGTAGAAGCAATAGTGACAGTTTGTGGAGTCATTTTAAGAGATTTATTTATTTTTTACGAGAAAAAAGTCTTAATATCATGAGAATTAAGTCGTAATATACAGAGAATAAAGTAATTTTTACCATGAAAAATGCCAACAAATTAATTATCCAAGCATTTTTCTCATTAAAATGACTTCTCGTAATTTTAGGACATTATTCTGGCAAAATTGCGTATTTATTCTGCTAACATTATATTCTCTATATTCTATATTCACGAAATAAAACAAAAATTTCCATAGCCTGGCAACAAAAATGGATGATTGAAAAAAAGCCACTTTTTGAACATAAATTCTGGCTTTTGTAATTTCTTTTTCTAAAAAAGAAAGCAAAAAATAAATAAATAAAATTGTAAATTGAATCTGGGATGAAAAAGCTAGAAATTAAATTTTTAATCCCTAAAAAAAATTCAAACCCATTAATACATTGATGATACTGCAAAGCATCCTAAATTCAGGTTTTTAACATTAAATATGATTTTGTTGGGTTATTGGTATATTTACAATCTAACTTGCTTAAGAAACTTTTTTATCATCACTCGGCTTTGTGAATGACTTTATTTCAGTATTTAGTTTGTGGGCTTTTGTTGATGTTTAGCTATAATTTGCATCTTTAAATGAAATCCAGTAAAGCAAGGTCCTTCAAAGAGTGGTGCAAAAATAAACTGTGAATGTTCAGCCAACTTCAGCTAGCCTATCTCCTGTTCATTCCTCCAGCCACCGGGGGGCGCTGTTATAAAACATAACGAAAACTTGAGAGTTACCAAAGTTCAACAGTGAACTGCTTGACACTGAGATTGTTTGCATCATTTTGATTTCACTGCTTGGATCTGTTTTATCTGAACAAACAGCAGAACAGAACTCCATAGTGGAATTCCATTACATTTGATACATTTGTGTATGAAACTATTAAAGATCCCGAAAAAGGACTGCTAATTATGTAACAATTCGGCTAATCTGTCTGTGTTTTTGACATATTTTGACATATCCCATGCTTGGGGGAATTGCTTCTGTCTCTAGTATACTGTCTGTATGGAATTATATAGTTTATAAGTCAATAAACTCCTAATAATGCTGAATCCTGCATTTGTTGGGTTTTATGTTTTGTTTCACACAGAGTTCAAAGGCTCAGGTTGCCTTTATGAATGCACACATTTAAACTTTTCTGTTTGTTAATGCATTTCACAGCTATGCAGTGCTCTGCGAGCATCAATCTGGTGATGAAATGGCGAACAGAGCAACACAATGCCGCCGTCCCTGCGTGTGATTTCAGCTTGTATACACCAGAGAAAATCAAGCTGTGAACATCCAACAATTTACATCACAAACGCTGAAAGTCTTCGCTACAAATACCTTACATTTCCACCGTATGTGGAGCAGATTTATCCTTGATGATCGTCTACTTTAGTTCCATTAAATCACATCGCTCATTTAACTTTTTAAAAGGGTATTTACTGTCATCGCTGCTGTATTTACATCTCAGCCCTGCACTGTGTGGCATTCAGCCTGGCTTCGGATGCACAAGTCTAATCCAGTGATGCTGTTGGTGCATTAATCCCCAGCCGGGCGAGGCAGATGGCTGCCCTCACGGAGTCCGGCTTTTGCTGGAGGTCTCTTCCTGTTAAAGAGGAACTCTCCGCTCCGACTCCCTGTGAATCCTCAGAGGATCCTATTACCCCGAACTGGACTCTGTTAAAACAAACCGGACTGGGCCGAATTTATCTGGACTCCTGTAAACTGTTTACTTCCTCTTTAAACAAGGGCTGCAGTGCTGTGCAAGATGGAGCCGTTTTAGTTTGGTAATAGTTTCCTACCTTACACTGTAAAAACATGAAATCTTACAGAGTATTTTTGGTCTACAGTCGTTTCTATTATAATATCTAAGATAAGATGAGACAAAACTAATTTACAGGTAACTTTTCAGCAAGATATAAGAACTTATTCAAAGTAAAACATTTCTTTAAAATAAACTTAGAAGTTATACTAGCAGATTATTTCACTTTTAACAGTTTTAAGTTAAATAATCTGACGTGAAACTAGCACAGTTTTAAATTAAGATTAAGGAATTAACAAGTTTTTATATCTTGCTGAAATGTTACTTGAAGTGAACTAAGATATTTGCTGGATAAATACTTTGTGTTTTTGCAGTGTGCAGCCCTGTCTTTAATAAAGACCAACAACAATTCATCACATAAAAGCCCAAATGGAAAAGCTTTTACTTTGAAGCAGCCAGCCTGTTCTTCATGCATCGCACCAACTAAAACCTAATCCTATTTTAATGTAAATATTCCAGAGTGATGCAAGAAAGCGCTGCGGGTCACAGTTAAACTGCACCCCGCTGATGTGTAGAAACTACTTAATAAAGTAGGCATTAAAACAACATAACCTCTGACTGAGCGCGGCTGCTCTGTAAACACGCGCCAAGCTGCAGAGGTGTGTGTTTGCTGCAGTAATAGACCCCACCAGAAGCTGCTCGCAGTGTAAACAAGCACTGAAAATCTCCAAGATCAAAAGTTTAATATCCTATCTGTGTTTGTTGTTCTTTTAGGAGAAAAAACACAGATTTACACAGAGTCTACGCGGTTTGTAACAGCAGCAACAATCCTCTCTGCCTGGTGTACACAGGATGTTCATGCACTCTGGAGTTGTTATGCAGCCTGTGTGGCTGGAAAATGGGAACTTATTTGCTCAATTAGAGGCTCCTGAGCCACGTCTTGCTTTGATGAGCTCTGAGTGTTAATAAAAATCTACATTAAATGAGTCTTTTCAGAGAAACATGCAGTTGATGGTGGTGGTTTCTGTGTTTTAATCTTGTTGCTGTCTGCAGACGGCCTCTGAGGAGGAATAAACGCTTTCATCAATTAGACTGAAGGCAGCCTTACAGACAAGACTGAGGGGAAAACGCTTTCAGCTGCTGGAGATGTGAGTCTCTTTAGGCTAAACGCCGTCATATCTGCAGAACACATCCAACTGAAATGAGAGATCATGCACAGCGACACAAAGTTAGAGATTATTTTACTTTTTGTCACATATGGAAAAACTAAATGTATTTAATTCAGATTCTTTCCAATAAATGTCTGATCTTAAGTATTTTTGTCTGGTTTCTCGTGCAAATCAAGCATTCAATAATTCCTCAATATTGATGAAAAATTACTAGCTACAGTGTAGATTATTTCACTTAAAATATGGGAAAAATATCGTGTAAATGAAATAATCTGCCAGCAGAACAAAACTGCAAAAATACAAAAGTATTTTGGTCCAGTTTCTAGCAGTAACATCATAGTAAATCTGATATAAGATGATTTTAGGTCAATAATTCCCTAATACTGGTTAATAAAAATGGTTCCACTGGCAGATTATGGCACCTAAAACATGGGGAAAAATAAAAATGTCTTGTAACAAGTGAAATAATTTGACAAGAGAACTAGTATTTTATTTTATTTTTTTAAATCAAACTTTAGTTTTTTGCAGAATATTTGTAAAACATGTTGTTTTTTTCCATCATTGCTCTCTTTGGGTTTTCATAGTCAGCGGTGTCGCCATGCCTACGGCGGCCATCTTGCTTCACAATCGTGTTTTATAGCTTCTGTTTACTCAGACTTTGATTATATTTTGCATATATTTTTACGTCACATCTTGGTAACTCTAGAAGCGTTTCTCTCAGTAAAATTACTTTTTTTTTAATTATGTATGCATTCTTATAATTATATTCTCGTAATTAAACAGAAATTCTTCCATCCTTGCATCTCCATGCTGCTGCACAACTCCCAGAATGGAAAGCTGAAATCAGAGCCTCTGAAACACTTTTCAGATTTTTGCGTAACGTTTTTCACTACTTTGCGTTGGTCTGTCATCCCAGTAACATCCAGTTTGTAATGTGACAGAAGCTGTAGAGCTGCTGACCTTTCTGAGCACGATGACGCCTTCCTGCGTGCTCCTGTTGGCGAAGACGTCGAACACGCCCGGCCCGTCGCTCCCGATGATCTTGTAGTTCATCTCGGCGTTCTGGCCGATGTCAGCGTCCATGGCGTGGATGACTCCCACCGTGGAGCCCAACTCGTTGGACTCGGGCACCCTGAACTCGTACAGGGCTGCAAGGAGAGAGAGACCAAAAACCTGGAGTCAGATTGGTACAAGTGACCTGATATTTGAAAATACTTCATTAATCCAAAAGGGAAATTAAATGTTTATGTTTCCTTGAACAGTTTAGGATAAATCTGTGGTCGATACAAAACGTGTCACATTTTTTTGTACAAAATCATTCTTGCATTATGAGATTTTAGTCTGGACAGATCTGCCTGTTCTGAGCTGCTTTCAGAAAGGTCTCCTTTAGGGCCTCTTGTTACTTTACTGTTGCTAGGCAACGGGCTGGGCTTCTCTGGGGTTGCTAGGTAACGGGCTGGGCTTCTCTGGGGTTGCTAGGTAACGGCCGCCGTCTGGTACATTCCGCAGGTTTTATAAATGGACCATTTTCCAGTTACCAAAAAACATTAACTTACTGCCTAAAAAACGACTGGGTGACTTTTTTTTAACACTTCACTCCAAAAGCACAAAATCTTACTAAAAAAACGAACTTATGGGCAACTTTTCAACACGATAAATAAGCTTGTTTACATAAATAACTGCTTAATATTGATACAAATTAAAGAACTAGCTTCACTAGAAGATTATTTCATTAGTAAGAACTTTTTTCCATGTTTTAAGTGAAATAATCTACAGAGGATTTGGTACTTTTTCATCAATATTATGGATTTATTGACTTAAAAAAACTCCTACATCTTTTTGAAAGTCAGCTAGTTTTGTCTTATTGATGAAAATGACAGTTCTGGAAGATTATTCTGCTTATATGGGGAAATGTCTTGTTATAAGTGAAATAATCTGCCAGTGGAACTAGTATTTTTTTAAACAGGTGTATTTATCTTGCTGAAAAGTTACTTGTAAGTTAGTTTTGCCTCATTTCAAGCATGGTAAGCTATTTCCACTAGAAATTAAACAAAAATTCTTGGTATGATTTTGTGTTTTTGCAGTGTTGGGTTGTTTTTAGACCCACATTGAAGTACAAAAACATGTAAAATGTGACATTCAACATTTTTAGCAAATATGAAGAGAGAAAAGTCCGAAGTGTGTGGTCATGACAACCGAGGTCAAATCTTTTCATCTTTTCAAATGTTGACAATTTTTTTATAAAAACAGGCCAAAAACAGATAAAGCTCCTCCCTGATGGAACTACTGAGAGAGAAAATGTCTTTTCTGACCTTGTTAATGTGAAAAGCAGCAGGGTAAGTGGATGAGTCACAGAGTTCAGGTCGAAGCGAATCGGGAGCGTGTGAATAGATTTATCGCCCTTAGATGTAAAACATCTTTCGCTTCCAAACCGACTCGCTACAAACCCCGCGCAGCATAAATCCAAGGCCAATTTGCTCAACATAAATTAATTGCCTCTTGTTTTTGGTTTTTCTTTTTTTAAGCGCCAGATGATTTCCTGGTTCGGGGCGAGGCGACGGATTGATGGCTGCATCCAGTATGCTTAACCGAATCGGCTGTGATGTACGCGCGCGCAGCCCGCGGAGACAAACAGCACACACTCACTAATAAAACATGCTGACAGTGTTTTGGCAACGCCTGAGTCGGCAGGTCTGTGTGACACTTAACTCCAAACACATTCACTGAAAGGGGGAAGCTCTGCGCGAAGGTTTCCCTGAGGCTAACAGGTATTTAGCATCAGGAGCAGAAGAAGAGGCATCACTCCGGCAGACAACAATGATATCGCTTCCTGACACTCTTCCTCCTTTGGGTGTCCCGTTACAATCTCTCTTCCTCTTTCTGCTCTCTCTCTCTATCGTTTATTTATTTTTTTGTTGTCTGTCTGTCTCTCCGTCCTCCCTTGCCCTCCCTCGTTCTATCGCCGTGGAGATGACAGCGTCTGCCACCGGGCTCGCCGCGCGTGAACGTGTAAATTCAATACGTTTCCAGGCTCAGAGTTACACAGTCCCTCAATCCCTGTTTGTCAGTTTTTAAGCTATTTATAGAAAAGGTCATAAAGGATTTAGTGGACAGAGGTCAGACTGCAGCAAAAAACAGAGAGACGGACGGATAGATTGTTTTATGAATGGAGGAATCAACACAGCAGGAGAGAAATTCTTCTCCTCCTGCTCCCTAAAAACCGTCCCATGAACCTCTGCTGCTCTCCATCATTCTGGCAGCGCTGTGGCCGGCCGACGCTAACTGGAGGCTTCGCCGGCATCCCTGCAGCCATGTTGTCCTGCCACACCAAACAGAGCAAGGGAGGAGGGAGGGAGGAGGACGGTAATCTGTCCATCCGATGTGGACAGATGCACAGGAGGAAGAGACGGGAGAGAAAGGCGAGTCGGCCTGCATGTGGATTGATGACTGAAAGAGGAATGCACCGAGGCCGGTCGGCGCTCTAAAGTGAGAACAGCGGTTTTATGGAGTAAAAAGCTGCAGAGCAACGACTTAATAGTCGGACAGAGACAAAGAGCGAGGAAGAGGAGTGGAGATAAAGCCCAGGGAATGCTCTCTCTCCGTTTAATAGGGATTACAGGCCTGATCTGATGCACTTTGCGGGACCCTTCGCTCCGTCATATGGCTCTATATTTAATTATTCTGTGCCTTTAAGAGGTCCGCCGCAGTCGCACACAACCCAGAGCTCCCTGCAATAATCCAAATTCATTTTGAAACTGACACCAGATGGGGGCTGCCAGCCTGGCACCGACTCCTGCTGTTGACTGGTCACTGTGTGTGTGTGTGTGTGTGTGTGTGTGTGTGTGTGTGTGTGTGTGTGTGTGTGTGTGTGTGTGTGTGTGTGCGTGTGTGTGTGTCCAGAAGGCCTGTGCTCACTCTTGGAGAAGCGCGGCGGGTTGTCGTTCACGTCCGACAGGGTGATGCTGACCGTGGTGGTTCCTGAGAGCCCGCCCATCTGGCCCGCCATGTCTTTGGCCTGGATCACGACCTGGTAGTCCTGCTTCACCTCCCGGTCCATGCCGGGCAGCGCCGTCTTGATCAGACCTGGGGATGAAAAAAAAAAACAAAACAGCAGGATTAAATCCAGATTTATCTCCCAAATTAAAAAAACAAACAAACAGGAAACAAAATCAGTTTTACAAACTCAAATAAACTGGTGGGAGTCAAAATGACTAATTTTTGGTTTTGAAGACTTAATTTTCAGAAAATCTGTTTCTTTTACTAATGTACTCATTTTCCATAGATCATCTTAGTATGCTGAGGGCGGCCATCTTGATTCACAGCTTGTATTTATTTAAACCCAACTCTATGACAAAGTTTTAGGGCAAGACTGAGATTTTTTTCTTTTATTTTGGGAATAAAGTCAGAATATTACCAGAATACAGTCGTACAACGATAAATATGAAATAATAGAATAGTAAAGTTTTAAGCCGTAATATTAGAATGAAGTATTAATTTCATGAAAACTCCTACATGACAAAAACTTTAAAAAATTTAATGAGGAATCTTGAGCATCTTGTAGTTAAACAAAACTTTTTGTAGCATGACCCCAATACTTTGTAGTACAACTCACAGAAGCCACTTTTTTAAAAATATCAAATATTTCAAACAAGATTTTTTCCCAGCACTAATTGCAACATTTTTGTTTTACATTTTCAGCTGTTTAAAAATGAGTCAAAAGATCTGCAGCCTTTAAAAAAGTTGTTCCCCTCCTCGCCTGTGGTAGCGCTGCACCAAAAACCACAGAAGAAGACACTGAACTCAACTTCCTCCTTCATGAAATGGAAACAAAAAAGGAGTGGAGTCAGATTTTTGTAGTTGTAGGATTTGTCTGTTATATTTGGTAAACATCCATGAGTCATTTCCCCTGCTAGCGCTAGGCTAACTCATTTGTTTTGGTTATATTTACCCAGAATGCCCTGTGCTATAGTCCGCTTCCTTCGTTTGGAGCGGTTTCCAGTCCGCTTGGCGTTCACACATGCATTCAAACCGCACCAGAGTTTGCTTTGTCAGAGTTTGATTACACATTCACACCGCCCCAAACGAACCAGACCTGGAGTTGGATTAAAGCGGACTAAACATGGCTGCTGTGAACACAAACTGATGATGTGGTGACTGATTGCTCTGGCACCTGACTTTTGGTTGGACTGGACCATGGAAATATCTCCCATCTAATTTTCCTATGAAAATCTGTAGAAATATACAAATAAGCCCTGGTTATGCATGATATGGGTTACAGTAGTACATGCTAGAAATACGACCAGTGGGACACAATGTCAGGATATTGTGTCAGAATCAAATATATATCAATCAATGCTGCAAATTTCAATTAGACCAACTGAAATATTGTACAATTTAGTATATTAAATTACTACAATTAGCTGTTTGTCTAGGAAAACCAATGGAATGGAACCAACTGCAAATTATCCAATTAGAATTGAATTCTAGTCCAGTTTGATTCACACCAAAACATTTCAAAATAACCTAAAACATGATCAGATTACAAACAGTCCAATTCAGCCCAGTTTGTTTCCGTACCAGACTCAGTCATTTTCAATCCAAGTCAATCAAAGTAAATGAAATATAATTTACTAAATTAAAAAAAGGATCAAGTTAAATTCAGCCCAGTTTATTCATTACAACCCAGATGTAATTTAGTAAGACGGTTAAAGTTTCAGTTCATTAACAAAGATGAATATTCACACCTGGTTCGGCTTAATCAGACCTGCACTGATTTGATCGTCTTTATTGATCATAGACAAGCACAAAAATGATTCAGTTCAATTAAAAGAAACACTGAATTGATCCCAGAGGGAAATTAAACATTGTTGTAACTTAAATTATACAAGTTTCTTTTCCCTATTTTGTTTGTTTTTTTATGACTACTAAACAGAATTTTGGCTGCATTCGCACAACAAGTGAGGATGAATGTTTTACTCACAACTAGAAACAGAAAATAGCCTAAAATATAAAGTATCAAACATTAAGCACTTTTTACTTCAGTTCACAAAAACATTTCTCCCTCTTTTTGACTTGTGTGTCTTGAAAACAAATTATTTAATCGCTGTATGCGTTTTAAGCCAAAAAGCGCAATCTTTAATTTTCTCAGAGTGGAAGCGACATCTGAAAGCTTCCAGGATCGTTTATCGTCTCCTCTGTTGATGTTTGCACCATTATAGCGCCAAGGAGTCGCCTGCTCCTTGAAACACCTTCGGCTTGGCGTCGGGACAGAGCGAGGCGGTAATTGGCAGCATGCTGAAAAGGTGTGCGCGACTCCCATCAGGCCCCAAATCCAGGCTGCTGCTAAACGCTTTCATTTGAAGCAAAGAAGCTGGTGGGAGTTCAAACTCAGAACGATGCAAATTAATAAATTTCACCTTGAATAAAGCTAAACTTTCAGGAACTGAGGCTCGAGGAAGAGCAGAATATTATTTAACGCGACAAGTGAAGAGATGGAGGATGTTTTGAATCAACTTTTCTTTAGTTTTCAATGGAAAACAATGAAAACATGCATTTTACCAGGGGGGCAGATACTGGCATTATACCAATGCTGAAAACAGCTAGCATCAGCCTACAGACATACAGAAAAATAACTTACAAGGAGCGACACAATTATGTTAAAAGACGGATAACATCAACTGGTACAGCTGTTAAAAGTGACTAAAATCGGCCTGTGCTGATATAATAAACACTAATCGATATCGATACGTTAAAAAACAGCTAACATCAGCTGATACTGACGTTACAAAGCAACTAAAAATGGCCAGATCGTTAAAAAACGACCATCACTGACCAATTCCAACAGTACAAAACTGCTAACCTGGACCAATTTCAACGTTAAAAATGGCTAACATTCGCTAATGCTGATGTTACACAGCAGCTAATATTGGTCAAATCCTTAAAAAAGGCTAACATCAGTCGATAGATATGGTAAATGACAACTAGCATCGACCAATTCCAAAATCAGCTGATACTAATATGTTAAAAATAACCAACATTGGCCAATACCAATATGTTAAAAAATGGCCAACATCGACTGATAGCAACTCTAAAATACACTAACTAAATGAATTTCACCTACAGCGAAACATTTAAGGTTTCAGTTTGAGCAGAATATGATTTAAAATGACGAGGGAGAAGGCGGAGGATGTTTCAGATCAACTTTTCTTTCGTTTTTATCAGGCGACTTCACTTCCTGCTTCCACCTTTGTCATTCCTTAATGACTACAATACCCAGAGAAGAAGAGGAGGAGTGGGAAACAAATCCTGCTTATAACGCGATGTCCAGGCATGTCTTTGTGAAAGAGGGGATGTCAGCTTACATACCACATGTGGGATAAACCATATTACTGTTAATCCCCTCACTAATCTGCAAATGGCTTTTTTTTCCCTGACTCTTTTGTTTAGACGCGAGCGGGATGCGTTCCAAAGCGCGCAGTAATGATTAAAAGTAGATCTTTAGGACGGCTGATTTGCAGCAAATCCCGTCTCCCCTCCCCGCTCCACCCGGCGGCGGCGGCGGCTTCAGAGGAGGCGAGGCGGGCGGGTTTCTGGGAAAACGAGGCTGGTTTCACTGCGTTCTCTTGTCAGGGATTGTTCTAGTTCAGCTTCTGAATGTTTCTGTTTGCTTGTGTTTTCCTCACAGTGGCGCCTGCAGGCAGCACCCAGTCTGTAGGTGGAGCGGCGCTGGAGCTCAGCTGCTCTGACAGGACGCCACTTTCAGTTTTTACTAAATATTTAGGTGGACCCAATGGAAGAAACTTTAATTTACAAAAATAATCAATAAAAGGTTATCAAAATGGCTCGTTATCTGCTGAAGCATCAGTTTTCTCATAGTTATTTGATCCAAATAAGAGAAGTTTTTGAATTAAGAAAAGGATAAGTAAAAGTAATATTTAATGTAAAAAAAAAACTAAACTTAAAAGTAGAATCAAATTAAAAGACAATTATAAGAATAGTTCAAAAATAAATCTTTTAAAATTAAAAATATGAAAAAAACTGAAATAAAAAAGAAAAATACAAAAATACATTAAAAAAATTCTGGATTTTGGGAGGAAAATCTAAAAGAACAAAAACTAAACTAAAATAATCAAATAAACCAGGACAGTAAATATTAGAAGGAAGAAGAAATAACAAATAAACAAAAATGAAACTAAAGAAAATAAAAGTAAAAAATGAAGGAAAAAGAGGTGAACGAGTGAACCAGTAGATTTTGCCTCCTTTTTACCCCTAATAATAAACAGTTATTAAAGATTTATCAAGTGTTTATGGTCTTATTGTGAAGTTTTAGTGTAAATAATCCTTTAAAACCAGCCAACTGAAGTGAAAGGCGTTAAAGTTTGACCTTTGGAGGCGATGCTGACCTGTTTCCGGATCCACGGAGAAGTACGGCTGGCCCTCCAGGATGCTGTACACCACCTTGGCACTGTTGCCATAGGTGGCGTCGTCTGCGTCCGTGGCCGTCACCTGGATCACCGAGGTGCCTGCGGCGAGAAAACAGCATCAGGACGATGATTCACATGGCGGCTGAAGAATGAGCCTCTGGATAATCAGTCGGGCCGATGCTCCGTCTGATGAGACGTCCGGTCCTCCTCTGAATGTGAATGATCGTTTCTGTCTCTTTACGTTACCAGAAGCAATCTTTATCACGACGCCGTGTATATCCCCACACATGATTGATCTCCACAGCTAATCGATTGGCCCTAATGTAAACATATCTCTGTCTGCAAACCCCAAGACGCCCAGCAACGTTTCCGTGGTTCCAGAAAGTCTGAGAAACAAATACTGAGCCTGGAAAAGTATTCAGCTTCTTCACATTTTGTTGCATTACTGCTCTGAGTTTTAATTTTATTTGGATTTTACTGATCGATATCTGATTATAATATTCTTATTTCGGCTGATACCTGATGTTTACTGACAAAACAGCTAACATGGACTGACATCAATGCAAAAAATATATATCGGCCAATACCGATATATTAAAAAACGGGTACAGATTTGTTATAAAATTATTTAAATTGGGCTATGCTGATAAGATAAAATAAATAACTACAATTAGCCAATATGTTACAGCTAATATTGGCCAATACGGTATGTAAAAAATGACTACAATTGGCTGATCCTGATGTTAAAAAATAAATCTATTGTTGTTACCAATATGTTAAAAAATGACTAAAAATCAGCCAATATTGATATGTTAAAAAATTGCTAGGATTAGTTGGTACAGTATGTCTAAAAACAGCTAACAGTGGCTAATACCAATGTTGAAATAAGGCTAAGATCGGATGATAGCAATGTTTAAAAATGGCGAACATCAACAAAAACCAATGTTAAAAAATGATTAACGTCGGACATTGACAGAAAAAATACATTTTAAAAAATGGTTAATTTCAGCAATACCAAAGTTAAAAATGGCTAACGTTAGCTGATACTAATGTTAACAAATGGCTAACGTTAGCTGATACTAATGTTAACAAATGGCTAACGTTAGCTGATACTAATGTTAACAAATGGCTAACGTTAGCTGATACTAATGTTAACAAATGACTAACGTTAGCTGATACTAATGTTAACAAATGGCTAACGTTAGCTGATACTAATGTTAACAAATGACTAACGTTAGCTGATACTAATGTTAACAAATGGCTAACGTTAGCTGATACTAATGTTAACAAATTACTAACGTTAGCTGATACTAATGTTAACAAATGGCTAACAAAGGCTGATACCAAATGGCTAACATTAGTTGATACCGATATGTTTAAAAATGGCTAACGTCGACCAATATCATTGCTAAAAATTGCTAGCATTGACAGAAACCAATGTTAAAAAAATAACCTACACTAATGTTAATCCCTATAAATCCTCCCTGATTATCCCCCTTACACTTTTCTATGTTTTCTTCATCTCTAGCAGAAACCCTAGCAAACATAGTTTTTGATGTTTAATGTGATAAACTGTAGAAAAGTTAAAGCGGAGCGGTGAGTATTTGTGCCTGGATGGCAGGTGAACATATCCGGTTTCTCTTCCAGAAAGAACAAAGGGAGACCGTTAGCCAAGCGCTAGCTCCCAAACGGCGCCTTGCGGGCCAAGTGTTGCCTCATTACATGCTGAGGGAAATTAATTGAGTAGAAATATTTAATGGCAAAGTGCTATAAATACAGAATTGTGCAACAGAAGAAGAGAGCGACCTGATGGAAGTTTGCTAATTTGATGTGAGCCGAGGCGAAGGGAGACGTTAAAACCAGAACCGTCAAACTGAGGCGCAGCTCGGCGGCGGTTCGGGGAGATTCTCCAGGAAGTTCAGCGAACCCTGATCGCTAATACCTCTGACAATGGAATTAGACTCAAAGAGGCTTTTTTCTGTCACAGATCCACATCAGTCACCTTTAAATCTTTAAGTCAGGAGCGATCACATCACAGGATTTTCTTCTTCTCCTGCTGCTTTTTTCTCTGCCTGTAATCATCAGTGCGCAGGGTTGCCAGGTCTGACAGTTTCCAACCCAAAAAAGACTTAAAATCCCCCCAAAAGTTGATAGCGCCAGATATAGTCATTTTTATCAAATAAGTCCAATCTGAATTTATTAAAGCTTTTGTGCTTTTCTGCCTGTCACAATACTAAATTTCCCCAGTAATTATTGCAATAAACAATAATATTGTTGTTTTGAAACCACTTTCAAGTGGTAATAATGACACAATAATGCAAGAACACTTTCTAAAGATCAATAAACTTTCAAACTTAATGAACATTTAACACTGAAACTGAAAGAAATGTCCAAAATAAATAAATAAAGCAACAAAAATGAGAAATAAAATGAATTATGAAGTCTCTGTAAACAAAACTGTTCTTTAAGCGCACGACACTGCAAAAATACAAAATCTGACCAAGTATTTTTGGCCTAGTTTTTAGCATACACTTGAAATAAAACAAAACTAGCTTATATATAAGCTTTCAGCAACATATAGAAGCTTATTTAAGTCAATAATCCCTTAATATTGATGAAAAAGTACTAGTTCCACTGGCAGACTATTTGAATTATAAAATGGGAAAAACATCTTGCTATAAGTGAAATGATCTGCCAAAGCAACTTATACTTTTTCATCAATACTAAGGAATCATTGACTTAAAACAAGCTCCTATTTGTGGTTGAAAAGTTACTTAAGAATTTGTTTTGTCTTATTTCAAGTGTAGTAAGAAATTTGCACCAGAAACTAAACCAAAAATACTTGGTAAGATTCAGACTGAAGACTTTTGTCATCCAGTTTTTGGTAGAAAGAGAAAAACAATAAATCATGTGGATGGAAATTAATTTATCCTGCGATTAATTGCTCATTACTGGGACAGTGCCGTCTCTTCCTTTCTAAAGAAGGAGCCCAGGTTTGATCAACCTGTGTTCAATGTGACAATGCTGTCTGCTGCAATAAAAGCGAAAGCGAGTGTCACTTTTAAAGGAGCAGCGTCTCGGCGCAGTCACTCGTGAACACATGCTCTGCCATGCGCTGACATCACACCTCGCCTGTTGCCATGGGCACCCGTGCTGCCCTCAGATAAGTGCCGGCCCTCTCTCACTCGGGGTTGCTGAACCGAGTGACAACTGTGTCACATGTCTGACCGCAGTCGCCCCGAGACACTCTTCTTATGTTTTTCATGCTGCTATCGATTGGGAGCCTTTCTGTGTTGTTTATCTATATTCATGAGCCGCTTTTAGAGCCAGAATTAAACTTTCATTCGGAGGAGAGTGACGGTGCGGCTTCAGCAGCCGCAAGGATTAAAATCCACACTTCTCTGCAGTGACACAGCCGACAGTGCTGCTAATTAAATTCAATTAAATTCTGCTTTAATAGACTACAATACTGTGTTTAAAAGATTATCTGCTGCAGCGGCTGTTTAGTCTGGTCTCCTCATCGCTCGTTTAATTAGACGTGCTCTCTTTGTTGAGTTGGCGTCATTATGATGATTGATAAAATCCCACTGATCCGCAGTTTTATAACGTCTGAATCATAATCCTGTTAATGCAGCTCAACCTTCACCTGAGTAAATGTTGATCAATTTAGGTTTTTACGAGTTGGTCGCAGCCAAAAGCTTCTGCAGAGACAAAAAGACCTGCTGGATATCATGACATATTAAATAGGTCTCATGTATGCAAATGCAGTTGTGTGAAATCTGTTTGTTTCGGTTGAGACTATGCTAAAATATGGTAATTTATTCCAACAAATTCAAGTTCATTTCCAGGAAAATTTCTAATACCTGACCGTCCGCTAGACTCGATTTCATTTGGGACCAAAGGTGCAACATTTGTTACATTTTCAGCTGCTGCTGTTTTCCCCTCCTCGCCTGTGGGGGCGCTGCACCAAGAACCACTGAAGAAAGTCACATAAAACGGAAGTTCTTGCAACTTCTTTAGCATCAGATTTTAGTCTTTAGCTAAAGACCATGAGCCTTTTCTCTGTAGTTCACTTCCTGCTTTGGAGCGGTATCTGGCCCACTTGATGTTCACATACGCATTCAAACAGAACCAGAGTTCACTTCAACCAAACCGAGACCGAGGTTTGTAGGTGGACCAGAGTTTACATTTTTCTTTCACATCCAGAATAACAGCTCATCGTTAGAGCTGCAGGAAGTGGACTACAGAGCAGGGCATTCTGGGTAAATGCAACCAAAATAAATGTGTGTGTCTAGCGCTAAAGCTAAAGCACTAAAGACCAAAATGTGTTTTGGTCTTTAGTCAAAGACTAAAGGGAAATCCTACAACCACTAAAATCTGATCCTTCTTAATTTTTGTGTGCATTTTGTGAAGAAAGGAGGTTGAGATCAGTGTCTTCCTCAGAAGTTTTTGTGTTGTTTTGTGTTGTTGGTTCTTGGTGCAGCACCCCCACAGGCGAGGAGGGGAACAAGTTTTTCAAAGGGTTTGGACTGTTTGAAAGCGAAGCGCTGCAGCTGAAAATGCAACAAATGTTGCAACTTTGGTCCCAAATCAAACCGAATCTAGCGAACTGTGAAACCATCTAAACCAGAGGTGTCAAACTTTCAATATTGTGTTTTAGGGCCATTGTAGATAAAAAAAAAAGAGATGGAGTAAATTTCTGCCAAAAAAATTAAAACATTTTTTTGAGAAAAGAAAATTAATATGGTTGAAAAAAATAGAAATTTGCTAGATTAATCTAAAAAAATTCTCTAAAAAAATGGAGATTTCTGAGGCAAAACTCAAAAATTTTAAGCCTCAAATCTCAGAAATGTTCTAGAAGAAACTTTGACATTTCTGAAATTGGAAAGTTGAACATTTGCTACCAACAAAAAAAATTATAAAATTTTGAGATTAATCTCAGAAATCTTCTAGAAAAAAATTTAAAATTTGACTGTTAGAAATTTTGGACTTTTCAATCTTTTTGAAACTTTTTGAAATTCAGAAATGTCCAAGTTTTTCCTTCAAATCTAAATACTTTCGAGTTTATCTGGCAAATTTTTTAACTTTTCAAACTCAGGAATGTCCTTGATTTTTCTAGAAATGTACTCCTCCTCCCTGTTTTTTTCCCATCTCCACCGGTCCTACTCCCCCGCCATACGAACCGGAAGCCCCGAAGTTTTGAGAAACGTACCGACGTCGGACATCTCGGCCACCTGGGCGATGTACGGGTCCTTGGTGAAGCGCGGCTCGTTGTCGTTGATGTCGTGGATCTTGATGATGAACTCGGACTCGCCCTCCAGCGCCTCGTTGGTGAGCCGGTTGACGGCCTTGGCGTGCAGGATGTAGAAGGCCTTCTCCTCGCGGTCCAGCCTCTTGGTGGCGTGGATGTCGCCGGACTTCTCGTCGATCTTGAAGAGCGTCCCGGCGCCTTCGCCGGTGAGGACGTAACGCACGCTACCGTCTCCTCTGTCGCCGTCCGAGTGGAGCTACAAAACGAAGCAAAAACATTTCAAATCGGCAACAACACAAAACATTAAATCTCACCAAGGAGTCTTGGTTTTCTAGCGGTTCAACATTTTATAAGGTATTTTATATCAAAAACCAACACAAAGTGCACATAAATGAAAAATGAAAACAAAAGTAAAACAAAAAGATCATCAATATAAAATTTAGCGCAAATGATTTAATTTAGAAGAAACCTAATTAATAAAGAGAGTAAATTATTCTCATTACAAATGGAGCTGTTGCACAGTGGCGCTCTTAAATGGTGGCCAAAGGGGGCCACCATTTGTCTAGTTTCTAAATCTGTTATAATGAAAAAATACTAAAATAATCACATAAGTTAAAATGAGCTTAATTATTTTTGATTCGGATTATGTGTGGTTTTTATTTACGTTTTGTTTTTAAAACTGTGTTTTATTTTGGATATTTAAAATATCTTCTAGTTCTAGTTGTGTTCTTTACTAAATTAAGGTTTAATAGTCTTTGAAGGGTCAAACTTGCATTTATCATGCCATTATTAAAATATTACTTGAAAACGCTGTTAAAACAACATTATAATATTCCATCTTGTAATATTTGTTATGAGGCTAACTAGTTTAGTGCAAATATGTAATAATTAATAACAGAGAAACTTTTCAGAATGATATAGGAGCTTTTTTAAGTGGATAATTTCTCAATATTAATTAAAAAAATACTTGTTCCTTTGGCAGATTATTTTTCCCATGTTATAGGTGGAACTACAACGTTTTCATTAATATTAAGGTATTATTGTCTTAAAACAAGTTGAAAAGTTACTTGTAAGTTAGTTTTGTCTTTTTCCAAGTGCACTAAGATAGAAACTAGATCAAAAATACGTTTGTTTTTTTGCTGTGCAGCAGTTTGTGTAATGCTCATTTTAATAAATTTCCACTTTGCCGCTTTCTGCTGCTAATTGTTTCAAACTCAGCTTCATGAGAGCTTTCACATTTGCTTAATTTGCTTTTATGAACACCAAGCTGCAGCTTTTTGAGAAGGAAATAAAATTATCACCAGCTGCAAAAAGAAAATATATAATAAAAAATAAAAATAACAGTGAGAGAACTGGCTGACTGCTTGACTGACAGGGAATCTCTGTCAAAAACACATCCCTGCGATGATCACTTTGTACCAGAAACTGTCAGCAGAAAGCACTTTTCAAAGCAGAGTCGCACTTTTCAACGCCGAGCACACAAACATCAACGCTCCGACCAATCTGGGCCTTGGCAAATAAACGCTGACAGCTTTGATCGAGCGTGTTTGGTGTCATTTAACAGATTCGTATCATCTTTAGTAAACTGTCACCGTGTTATGATGACACACGCTTCGTGGCTTCACCTCGCCTCTGTGAAAATCTGCCACCAGAGAAGCTGCGTTCGCTGCGGCGGCGGCGACTGTTGCACTCGTGTCGTCACGATCTCCGTCGTGGAGGTTTTCACAACGCTGCCGTCGCTGAAAAAGCAGCCTACGCAAAACCAAAACCGGAAAGCAAACGCACTCTGACGGTTGAAAAACTTCAATAAGTCATTATAAGACAATAGATATCTGTTGTTGAGCTCAGACACTGCAAAAACAGAAAAGCTTACCAAGTATTATGTCTGGTTTCGAACACAAATATCTTCATAAACTTGAACAAAGACAAAACTAACTTCAACGTAGCCGTTCAGTTAATTATAGAAGGTTTTATGTCAATATTAGCAATAACTTTTTACTGTAAATGAAATAATCTACTAGTAGATTTTAGTTCTTATTAAGGAATTATTGATTAATACATTAATGAATTAATAATTAGATTAAATCACAAATTTTTTGACTTTTTAAATGAAATTACTTTGTTTTTCAGTTTTCCTTTTCATTTGACATTTTGTGTCAGTTTATCCCAATAAAACACGATAAAGTAATGTGATAAAACGATGAACCGCTGCTTCTGCCTCTCCACATGAACAGCAGCTTAGCATGCGCTGACATTTTAATTCCTCCACCAAATCCCCCTTAACATATTTATCTCAGAGAACTCATCAAAAGCTCGTCCAGCCCCCTTTTCCTCCTCCTTCGCCCGCTTCAGTAATCATGAATATGATCATTATAACTTCACGGAGGGTCAAAATGTTTGCAGACACAATGAACCAAAGAGACGGTTCGATTGCAGCGTCTCTTCCCGGTTTTCAGCGTGACTTTCTGCCGTTTCTGGCCCAAACTGAGGACAGATCGAGGGTGGATGTTCTTGCGTGGTGTTTGGGTCACGTGGGAATCAAAGTCTCCCCGTCTCATCATATATTAAAAAGCTTTTCATCGCAGGTGCTGGGAGGCTTTACTAATTCATGGAGTTTTATCGGGCCTGGCACACGCGAGGCCAACAGCTTTCTGGATTAGAGTATTTAACACTGTTTTGTTCGGCTGCCTAACCGTCCTCAGCCGAGCGCGTCGCAGAGTTTCACCACGTTTGGATTAGGATCTCGACTGTTTCATTCACCGTCGCTTTGAATCCTGGTCAAAGAGACGCTTCTCTCTGCACAAACACTCAATCCTTCGGGTGGAAGAAGGCAAAACTGACTTATAGATAACTTTTCAGCAAGAAATAAATATTTTCCACTGACATGATTTATTGTTTTTCTGTTTTCTCTCTTTCTACCCAAACTGGTCTTCAGTTTTTTTGTTTCCAGAGACTTCATGAATCATTTTATTTGTCGTTTTGTTGATTTATTTTGGGTATTTGAAATGTCTTCCAGCTCCAGTTGTTAAATTAGAGTTTATTGATCTTTGAGGATGTGTTCTTGCTTTATTATTATATTACTTGAAAATGGTCTCAAAACGACTATATTATGAGTTACGGTGAAACTTCTGGGATAATTTATCATCCAAAATACAGTTTTCTGAATAAACTTCCAGAAAACTGCAAAACAGCTGAAACACTGAGTTCCTGTAAATCTAGACTAAGAACTCACCTGTTCAGGAACATAATCAGTGAAACATTAATCAATAATCTGATGTGTAACGACGGTGCTCGACAAAATGTAATGACTTTTTATTTTGTGTTTTATGATGTAATGAACTTTGAACTGTCTTTTTGCTGAAATGTGATAATTTAAATGTCGTATATGACAGGCCTAAACATGGGAGCTTGTTTTGGGTCAATAATTCCTTAATATGGATGAAAAGAACCGGCAGATTATTTCACTTATGGGAAAAATGTCTTGTTATAAGTGAATTAAACTACCAATTTAACAAGCGCTTTTTCGTCAATATTAATGAATTAGTGAATTAAAACGAGTTTATATAAGTAAGTTAGTTTAATATCATTTGAAGTGTAATAAGAAATTTGGACCAGAAATACTTGGTAGGATTGTATTTTTTGCAGCGGGAGAATATTCTGCTTCCAAACACAGACTCGGTCGGCTGAAAACAATCCACTTCAACTTTATTATCTTCCTCCCTCTGTTATAGCTGCAATGTCCTTTTCTATGATTGTCTATCAAGCTGCCTATCTCTGCCTGCACGACTGTTCGGTTAATAACCATCGAGTCGTCTCCTTTGGGCTGAGATGTGAGATAGACAGTGTTACACGCGCCGTGTCGGCTGTCATTTCTATGGAAACAGAGAGATCTTGAGGTTTTGAAGAGTTCCTCCTCATCCTCTGTGAAAGATATTACAAGACAGTTCAGAGGATCGAACTCCAACGCCTGCTGCTGTGACCCCGTCCCTCCCAGCTGCCCACCTTGCCGGTGAGAAAAATTTACCGCTGGCCTTCTCCTCAAATTAAGAGGAGGAAGAAGAAAAAAAACTTATGTGGAAATCAATGTGGCAGCCCAATGTGCATTCACAATGGCCCTTTGATCAATTTATATTGAAAATACAATTAAACTGTCACAGGGGGAGAAAAGAAAGCCACATGTGCTTTCAGTGTGGTCACCAAAAGGGCCCGGCACATCAATAGCCTGCTTTTTCTCCTTTGCCCCCCTATGGTCCCAAATTGTTGTAAAAAAAAGGCAGAGAACATGACGCTATATCCATTAGCACTGGGGGTTTTAGTCTTTTCAAGACAGGGAGACGGTAAAAAGAAAGCACCATCTCATTAGGTCACCGTGTCGATAATAAAACTTTCATTTTAGAAGAAAGGAGAGGATGAGGAGAAGACTGCAGCTAGCAGGGTGCTAGCAAAAGTTAGCGCATCTTAGCTTAGAAAAATTAAATAAATAAGAGCGCATTAGTTTTCCTTGGAGCATTATAGCTTAGAGAATAATCACTAATCAACGTTTTGTTAGTTTACCTTAGAATAAAAAGTTTTCTAGCTAACATATTTTCACAGTTTTAGCGAGAAGCTAGCAGCTGTTTAGGTTTGCTAGCTGTGCAAAATCTAATATTGACGACGGCTTATTTGGCGCAGTGGTAGAAAAAGAGGCATAAATGAACGAGATTAGTTTCAGAAATTTTCTAGAAAAAAATTATTTAACAGGTTGAAAATTTTCTTAGAAATTTTCTAAAAACAAATGTTAGCTTTACTAACTTAGAAATTCTCATGTTGTTTCCAGTAAATTTCTGAGATTAATCTCAACATTTTTGAGTTTTTTTGGCTACACTGCCAAAAAAATATTAGTGGAGAAAGTGAAACATGGAGAAAACTCAGCAACTACTTACCTTTTCACATTTAATGCATAATAACTTGGCACACAGTTCACTAGCTTACCAAATAAAAAGACTGAATCTAGTGAATGGCTAGCTTAGCTTTGTGTATATAAACTTAAGTAAAAAGAGGTTAGCAGCTAGTTAGCATATTTAAGGTTAGCACATTTTAGCTTTAAGACAAAGAAAGAAAGTTCAATAAAACTGCTTGCTGCTGGCTAGCTTTAACTTCTAACATTACAGTAAAAAGTTCATTAAGTAGTGTTATTTTTACAGTAGAAAATCAAGACAGGGAGAATTAAGCTAGCAGCTGCTTAGCTTTACTAACTTTGCAAAGTCTAATATTAGAGGAAAAAGTAAAATACAGAAACAACTTTAAATCTTTAATGCATCCTAACTTGTCAAATAACTAATTAGGTTAAAAAAAGAAAGAATACTGAATCTAGTGACTGGTTAGCTTAGCTTTAAATATACCAGCAGCTAGTCAGCATATTGTAAGCTAAAGTAAGAAAGGTCAATAATGCTACCAGCAGCTGGCTAGCTTAGCATATTCTTAGCCTATATAACTACAGTAAAAATTGCCTTCAGTAGCATAATTTTACAGAATTAGCTTAGAGACTCAATAGTCCCTTAATATTGATGAAAAAGTTACAGTTCCACTGGCAGATTACCTCACAAGACAGTTTTCCCATGTTATAAGTGAAATATTATGTAATTTGTATTAATACTTTTTATCAATATTCAAGAATTATTTACTTAAAATAAGCTCCTATATCCTGCTTAATAGTTACTGTAAGTAAATTTGCCTTATTTCAAGTGTACTGACATTTAATAGACTAAAGATTTTGTGTTTTTGTTTCTTTTTGTGCTCATCTAAAGATGCAATTACCAAAACCACCCATAATTTAATAGGTGCTGATTCAACTTCTATGAGTAAAATGACCTTTTTGGGGGAATAAATTTTAATAATTTTATGTTTTTAACTCAAAAGTTGAGGTCAGAGGATTTGGTATTGAGTTGTATCAATTCAAATTTATGTCACGAATCGTGAACCGTCGTTCTTTTTAGAGAATACTTGGAGCATTTGCAATTGCAAACAGGTGTTTACCTTCTGAGAAAATGAGAGGTATTATTTCTCCTGGTTTGCATTTCTTTCACAGCAAAAACATTCATATCTCTTCCCACATGCTTCACCCTCCAGTCTGAAGAGGGCTGAAGAGTGAAGTGGTGCTCATCAGACATCTGCGCGTGAGAACTTATCAGGGAGCCGTCTTTGTTTGTGAAATTAATCAGCTCTGAGTGCAGCAAATGTTAGCGCAGGCTCGATCTGGCCACCATTTGTGCTTCACTCGAGTTCGGCCAAAAGAGATGGCACTGGAAACGGCCTGCTTAGGGCAATTAGCCAGTTAGCCTTTAAGGCCGCGTGTCGAGAACTGGCTGCCTTTGTCGTAGCCAGATGGTAGCCTCAGACCGAGCACAAAAATAGCCCCCGTCGAATAACGACTGCTGACGTGGAAACAACGCCAGGTCGAAGGTGAAATGTCAGTTAGCACATTTCTGTCTCCCCCAGGAGGTTTAGCATCCTTTGTTTTTGTGTCGCGTCTGACTGTAGAAGCAGTTTGAGCGCGGTCCTGAACCAAAGCATATGCAAACAGCAGAAGGTCCTCCAGTCACACAAGGAGCTACGAGAGCTTTTGATGCAAATGAAGCGATCCCACCGCGAAGCGCGGGCCACGTTAAGCACTTATGTTGCTTTAGGCTGAAGTTTCATAACACCAAAGTCTAATCAGAAACAGCTGGTTAGTGTTTGTGGAAAGATGCATTTATTAAAGGTGGCCCGTCATGCTTCCTTGAACAGGTTAGAATAGAACGACGGTCTATACAAAACATTTTTACACAAAATCATTAATGAGCTGCTGATTTAAATGAGAATAAGCTGCTGGTGCTGCCCACGCCCTCCAATTACACTCACACGTGAAAATGGCTGCAAACAGGTGAGCAATTATACAATCGTACATCTTTGAAAAGCATTAGTAGAGCCTCCTGCACACCCAACCAGAATACAGCAAGTGGTTTCTGGATGGTAAGTCAACAACAAAAGACTTGTCTTTTCCAGCAGCCTTTGTAAAATCAGCCGACCAGACGAACTGGAGCTAAGCTCGGGGTTGCTAGGCAACGAGCTGGAGCTAAGCTCGGGTTGCTAGGTAACGAGCTGGAGCTAAGCTCGGGTTGCTAGGTAACGAGCTGGAGCTAAGCTCGGGTTGCTAGGTAACGAGCTGGAGCTAAGCTCAGGTTGCTAGGTAACGAGCTGGAGCTAAGCTCAGGTTGCTAGGTAATGAGCTGGAGCTCGGGTTGCTAGGTAGTGAGCTGGAGCTCGGGTTGCTAGGTAACAGTGCAGTGTCCGTAAAATGTGACTCAACATTCAGAAAGTATTTGAAACGGCTCATTTTCCATAAATTTTGCCAAAATATGACTCCGTCATTTGTTTTTAGCACTTGGACTGTTTTCAGAAGCAGTAGTGACCCAAGTGGACGAACAATAACAAACAAAATGTGAATTTTGCATAATAAAGTGAGAACTTTGAATGCATAAGTGCGGGAGCTTTGCTCGGGTCTCGTTTTCCAGACACCAAAACACATTAACCTACTGCCAAAAAGCAGCCAGGTGTTTTTTAAGCATTTGAACTGATTTTAGAAGCAGTAGAAACCCAAATGGGGGTTCAAACAACAAAATACAAAATGTAAATTTTATATGCCAGATCCCCTTTACGTCCTGCTCAGTATATTTTACATTATTGTCCCTTTATTTATGGTTCCATAAAGTACGCAGGCACAGAAACTTCACCAGTTTGGACATCTGTCATGTAATCTGTGCAAAAGCAAATATTAAAGTTTTTCCCCACATTGAAAACGATGCAAAACCAATAATAAGAACTGAACTACAACCTGGGGGAAATTTGCCTACATTTACATAAACCTGCCATCAACCTCTGTTTTCATTTGTCAGGCAAAACATCCAGTAATGAATTAGCTAAATACAACTCCACTTAGTCATTAGTTACTAATCGCGTTTCGCAGTTGCTGTTGGTTTTTGTCAGAGAAAAACTTACATCCACACTGTTGACCAGACTGCAAAAACACAAAATCTTACCAGATATTTTGGTCTAGTTTATATGCAAATATCTTAGTGCACTTGAAATAAGACAAAACAAATTACTACAGTTTGTTTTACGCCCATAATTCCTTAATATTGACAGAAAATTTTAATTTCACTAAAACTTGAAGGAATTACTGACAAAAACAAACTCCTATAAAGTTACTTCTAAGTTAGTTTTGTCTTATTTCAAGCGTACCAAGATATTCACACGCGAAACTAAACCAAAAATATGTAAGATTTTGTGTTTTTGTAGTGTATTAATTAAACTAGATGAAAACTGAATTAAAATATATTGACGGAGTTTTAGGGGAATACTAATAAAAAAGAAAAAGTAGAATTATGAGAATAAAGTCATAATATTAAGAGATCAAAGTGGTAAGATCAGATTTATGGCTTTATTCTAATAGTTTTGCTTTTTGTTTTCTTAGCATGGCCTAATTCTCTGTCGTAAAAATGCTTTTTTGACAAAAGTCAAAAAAGTTTCGCGCAACTTAGTGAGATTTTATCCGTTTACTTTTATTTCTCAACCTTTCACAGAAATGCTAAACTTATTTTCTTTTGTTTTTAATTGCCGTTCTTTTAATTGTTCAGACACGTGTTAGCGGAAAACCTTAAGCGAACTGTGAACAAATCCGCCTCAGAAACAGGTGAAATCACGGCGATAAATACCGGATCTGCTGCCGTTTCCCACCCAAACTCCTCCTCAGACAGCCGTTACCGCGGAAACCGCCCCGCTCAGAAACGTATCGGCTAATCAACAATCACCGCCAGGTCGCCGCCGCAGGCCGCCATGTTGCATCGGGTCGCAAACTCCTTGCCTCTCTGCAAGGTGAGCGGCTGATAATGAGGGACGCACGAACACAAAACAACAACAAAAATCACAAACAAGCCCCTTCCCTCAGGTTCCCTGAGTCACGCAGGACGAGGAGACGCGGCGCGTCTGCGCTCATCAACCTCTCTTTGTCTTTCCTGTGAGTTCTGAGCGATAGCTGCAGGCTGCTGTTTGCATGTTGCACCGGTGTTTGTTTGTTTGCATGCAGAGCGCGCAGCTCTCTTTGCGAGGGACTGTGTAGAGCAGTCTACCCAGCAGGCCCAGAACCACTGGGGCCTATCAGAGGCTGTAAATACTTTATGAGATATGATAGTGCAGCACAAACACTCCTCAACCACAGGCCATTAACCGTTTTCAGTGGATATGTGCCCTTTGGTAAAGTAAGAAATAATGAAATAAACAAACACTCCCTCCCCCCGGTGACAGCGCGGCTCCTCTGAGAACGCCGCGCGGCTCGACTGCTAATGAGAGCCGCAGTTCGCTTCCTCTGCTTCACCTAAATTAAATAAAAAACTCATCGGCTAATAAAGCAAGATTACCAGCGACTAACTCCTAAAATCACCTAGAGTCTCTTTAAATCCTGCAGGCAGGGCCGTGACTAGGTTCTGCTTTACGGGGGCCAAGAAGGGAACCGCAGCCTTAGACCGGATCAAAATTTCCACAAATATTCAGACTGGGAAACAGTTTTTGTCCAATTTCTAGTGCAGATATCTTAGTATACTTAAATAAGACAAAACAAGCTTACAAGTAACTTTTCAGAAATAGATTTGATTGATTTAGATCAATAATCTCTTAATATTGATTACTGGACATAAACATTTTCATCAATATTTGTGTAATATAAGCTCCTAAATCTTCTGGAAAGTTGGTTGAAAGTTAGTACTGAGATATTTGTACTTGAAACTAGACAAAAATACTTTTGTGTTTTTTGCAGTGCATCTATTTGCATGTATTATCTATTGTCACATTACGAAATAAAAAAGAAACAATAAAAAACGGAATAATTGCAGTTGTAAAAGGACAAAAGGAGCATTTCAAAGTGCTGGATAAATTGTTCTGCAGGCTGAAGCCACGCCTCTTCCTGCAAGTCCTGATCGAATTGCCCAAATTCCTTCTTTCTTTCCCAAATGTCTTTGTTAAGCTTGTTCAGAACAAGATTGAAATTTCATCTGTTAGCACTTCACAACTCTATAAAGAAACGGCAGAAAGAAGGGAGAGGCCGCAGACAAGAGGCAGGATGCTGTAATTCAAGTGCGGTTTCATCATTCAGTCTAACTCAAAGTGTCAAGAGCTGCCCTCTTGTTCATAATAACCTGCCATTGTGTTGTTTCCAGCTCGTTTTTCGGCACAAACAAAGCCCGTTTTTGTCCCGCGCCGCGTCCCCCTCGTCGATGTGATGTCACTCGCTGTGACAAAAGCCGCTTTCCTTTGTGCTCCCCCAGATTTTCCTCTCAGAAAGCGCCGGCCTCCCTCTACCTGAGGACGCAGATGCGCTCAAGTTGGAAGCCGCTCTTCCTCTTTAAGAGCCCACCACCCGCACTTTATCTGGCAATTAACGAACTGTAATTGCAATCAGAAAAGATGCAATCCTGCGGTAAAACTGGATACTGGAGCAGACAATGAGGGGAAGCATCCAGCTGCACGCACTCAGAGAAAAACGCAAGTGCCGGAGTCTTGATTAAGTATGCGGCTGGAAGGTTGGTGCTTAAGTGGAGATGGCCTCTCAGGCCGCGGCCTCTGGCTCTCTAAATGTACACCACACTCTGATAATCCATTCTTCTTCTGCTATTAGTCGCTTTACGAGCTCAAAGGACGAGTGGCACATCAATCACCGGCCTCCAAAGACAAAGTGGTTTGATCAAGCTTTGTATTTACATTTGATCTCCTCTCACTCAGTTTCTTTTTTTGTGGCTATAATCCTTTTTGTCCAGGACTGAAAGTCAACCTTTAGCCGGGGAGGACGTATGTTGCAGAATCTCATTTGGTTGGATGACTCTATCCTCCGCAGAGACGCGATTGGAATGCAAAGCGCCGAGTCCATTCAACTCCCAGCACAAAACCGCCTTTCTTCCCCCCGCTCCGTCTCCCTGACCTTGCCACAACGCTCCACAATCGCCTCAATTACAGTAGATTGGAAGAGGAGGCCGATAGCTTGACTTCCGCTCTGCTGCATGTAAGGCAAGCATTATATCGCCCAATTTCTTGTACACAACCCAAACCCCCCCCCAAAGCTTCCCTGCCAATGATATCTGGGTCGACAGCGAGTTTTCATGAGGTCGGACCGGATAATACCTTCAGAGGAAGTTATATTTGACTTGATGTGAGCAGGAATGACACGAAGCAAGCAGCCAGTGGAAAGCGAATTGGACAAGAAACGGCAAACAAAGCCTGAGGACGGACTGAAGGACTGAACGACAGCATCGCGTCACGTCAGCCACCAGGAGACGGGCCGATCCCTGAAGTCTCAGGCACAAAACGAGCCTTCGTTTGGCTCCACGCTGCTCATCTACAATCGATTTTATGGGAAAAAAATGGTTAAAAATATACAACCAGACTGAAATATCAGGTTTAAAGTTTGTTAGCAACCTGCAGAAAAAGCAGGGACTGTCCTCAGCCGACTCGGTAAAGCTCGTTCAGTAGACTCGGTTCGATTCGGGACCAAAGTTCGCAACATGTGTTACATTTTCAGCTGCTGCAGTTTCTCCTTTAACACTCTCCTTGTGTTAAACCTGAGCACCTGTTCCCTTCCTGGCCTGTGGGGGCGCTGCACCAAGAACTACTGAAGGAAACAACATGAAAACCTCAAGAAGACACTGAGCAAAATGTAAACAAAAATCAAGAAAGAAAGAAAGAAAGAAAGAAAGAAAGAAAGAAGGAAAGAAAGAAAGAAAGACGTACTTGAAAAGTTGGACTCTTTCAAAACTTATTTCTCGTAATTTTTGCAACTTTCTTCTAGTAATATTGCTTCTGTATTCTGCTGATATTATGACTTTATTCTCTTAGTTTGGCGCTACTGATCCATTGTACCCCTCTACACACAATATTGTGAATTTTTCATTAGTTAATAGGAAAAAATGCCACATTTCCACACATTTATGGAATTATTCAGCAATTATTTTCTGAATAACCCAAAGTTAAAAGCAGAAAAAGGTAGAAAAATGTCTCAGCTGAACCACAGACTATTACAGTCAATATGTTGCTTCTTTTTTGCATTTAGAAACTAAAACCAACAGCTGTAAATATGCAAACTGTTTCAAAGTTTAAGATGAAGCGCTTGCAGACGAAACGCGCTGCTGCAGCTGCTTTACTGACGGGAAGTTTGGCCTCCAACAAAAGAGCTGTCAGCTGAAATAATGGTACGGATTATAAAACTCCAGAAAGCAATTCAACCGAGTGAGGCGAAGAAATGTTAGTTGTTCCCACTCAGCTGTGTCTGACGTTTGGAGCCAGCAAAAATAAAATACAAAAAATAAATAAAAGGGATTGTAGAAATACGGAGTAAGGAAGACGTCAAAGTGTCGAGGCACATACAGTTAAAACCAGATTTTTACACTCACTTAATAGAAGATAACACTGCAAAAACATATTTTTTGCTGAGTATTTTTGTGTTTCTAGTGCAAATATGTAGTACACTTAAAATAAGACAAAAATAACTTACAAATAACTTTTCAGCAAGAAGTAACAGCTTTTAAAAGTCAATGAAAAAATACTAATTCCACTAAGTGTAAAACATTTTTCCCATGTTTTAAGTGGAATAATCAGCATGAAAATGGCTGCAAATAGATGCAAAGGTATACAACAGTACATCATTGAAAAGCATTAGTAGAGCCTCCTGCACACCCAACAAGAATGCAGCAAGTTGTTTCTGGATGGTAGGTCAAGAACTTAACTCTCTTTTGTCCAGCAGCCATTGTAAAGTGCATACAGCAGAGAAGCCAGCTGACCAAACATGCTGGTTGCTAGGCAACAGCACAGTATACATGGAGTGCGACGTGACAATCAGGAGATTTTTTAAATGTTTTAACATAAACATGAAGTTATTGCAAAAAAAAAAAGGCTAGATGTGTTTTTTTAGGTTGTTTTTGGAAGCATTAGAGAACGGATTAGAAGCATAAAAATGTACAAAGTTAGAAATTTGCATAATAGATCCACACACAATTTATATTTTATTTTTAAATTGAATTTAAAAATAAAAATAAATAAAAATGTTTTTCACTTTATTTTTAGATATAAAATTAAATAAATAAATAAAAAGTTGCGCTAAGGGAAACATGCAGAGCTTTACCTTTCCCACGTACTGCATGTCCGTCCCAGTATACTCCTCCAGCAGAAAGAACTGGTTCCACATCCAGCCCCGTTTGGAGCGCCGCAGCGGGACTCCGTTGGCGTCCTGTCCCGTCAGCCCCGTAGGCCCTCTCCGCCCCCCTGTAGTCCTTCGCAGCGCCCTGAGGCTGTAGCCCGGGCAGCTGAGCTGGACCACGGCCCACAGCATCATAAGAGCGCAGAGTCTCCGCCGATCCATAACCGCAGCAGCAACAAGCCTCAAACCGCCCCCCTGGTCCGCGTCCGCCGCTTCCTGGTCAGAGGGTCAGCTCGCCTCTCATGCTGCGATCTGCTGAGGCAGGATGAGGCAGGACTCACGTTGGCCGGCAGTCAGTCGGCGCCTGGAATGGAAGGCAAACAAGCAGCTTGAACTCAACGCTGATGGCTTTAAAGATGAAACTAAACAAAAATCAATTTCAAATGACCAAAAAGTATCAGCTTGTCTTAAAAAAGAAAAACGTGATTAAGTATTTTTGTTTAGTTTATAGTGCAAATGTCTTCGTACAATCACAATAAGACAAAACTAAATTTCAAGTAACTTCCAACAACAAACAGAAGCTTGTTTTAAGTCAATAATTCCTTAAAACTGATGAAAAAAACACAAATTTTTACCTCAAAATGTCTTATGAGGTAAAAAATGCCCCAAACTCAACGTTTACATTCATACGAGAAAATGGCTGCAGACAGATGCTCAATTATACAGCCGTGCATCTTTGAAAAGCATTAGAAGAGCCTCCTGTACAACCAACAAGAATGCAGCAAGTGTTTCAGTAAGACATTTGTTTTATCCAGCAGCCATTGTACAGCAGTAAAACTAGCTGACCAAACATGCTGGAGCTCAGTTCTGGTTGCTAGGTAACAGCGCAGTTCCTAATGCGAGGTTTTTGAAATGGCTAGTTTTCCAGACACCAGCAAACTTGAACTTGTTGTCAAAAAACGTTTGGACCTTAAATATCAAAGTGTTTGAAATGTGAATTTTCCTTTTAAGGAGTAATTAAAAGGAAAAGATTTTACTCTCATTTCTTGCTGGAAACTTACTCTTAAGTTAGTTAGCTTAGTTGTATCTCAACTGTGCTAAGATATTTGAACACAAAAAAGGGTAAGATTTTGTGTTTTTCCACTGTGGATTTAGAAATCCTTAAAATTCTTCAGATTTCCAGTTTGCCTCTGAAAAATCACACGATTGCACATTTACTGCGATCAAGTCCAACAGCATTTCTCAAAGCGTTTCCTTTATGTTCGGCCGTCTGCTCTCTCTTTATTTATCATGAAATATTAAATGTTTAAGTCAAGGCTAAAGGGAAACCTGGGACAGAAATGCTGAATCCCATCCAGAAGCTCCGTTATAGATCCAGGTTCTCTGACAGCTAACTGACTGACGGCCGACTGAGAGCCGCATAACTGGATAAATATCAGATTAGACGTTTTTCCCGTCAGCGCGTTGGACTTACATCCTGTGCAGCTGATGTAAGTCAGCTGTACAGGATGTACAGGATTAGTATTACTAGTAAAACTAGTAAAATTTACTATCCTTGTACGAGTTTATTCTCGTAACTTTAGTTTTTTCAGAAACAATTTGCCTCTGGAGCGAAAACTTTCTCATTAAGGAATGACTCATGTAATGTCTTGCTAAAAGTTACTTTTCAGTTAGTTTTGTTTTATTTCAGGTGCACTAAGGAATGTGCAGTAGAAACTAGATGAAAATACTTGGTAATATTTTGTGTTTTTGCAGTGCAGCTCCTCTCCTCTTCAGTCTGTCTGGCTCTGCTCCTGCATGCAGGTCAGGGTACTTAATTCATGTCCGGAGACATCCTTCCTACATGCCCAACACGGCGCAGCCGGACTGAACAGGCGCGATACGGCGGAGCGTTGGAAACGCTCCCCAGCCGACCCGCTGATAACCCTCCTCCCAAACCGCAGCCGAGGAACGCCGGCGGCCTGGAAACCGCCCAACGTCCAGGAATAACGAGAACAAAACGAAACACATGGCCGCCTCCCCGACTCCGTCCTGCTTCATCCATCTTGTTCCACGTCCTTCTTCCACCTGCCAACAGCTGGCCTCAAACAGTCATTACTTCCTTTATCTGTGCAGGAATCCCACAGCAGCCAGGTCTGCAGCTTCTCAGTTTGATTTTTGGACCATTCAGGGTTTCCTCTGCAGAGCTGCAGCTCGCCATGAAAGCAGGGAACTAGTTACCAGAACAAACATGTTTTGTACAAGTCTGTATTTTAATGAAATTGCAGCAATTTGCATCATATCCTGTTGAAGTGGCAACAGAGACGACAAAGAGAAACCTCAGCAGCAGAAATCCTCTGAAGAAAAAAACGTTTGCTGCTTTTCAAGTCTTCACTCAACCAGAATATGAGAAACACGACTTTAATCACTGCAAAAACACTAAATATCACCAAGTATTTTAGTCTAGTTCTAGTGCAAATATCTTAGTTCCCCTGAAGAGACACACAACTAAATTACAAGTGACTTTTCAGTTATAGGAGTGAATAATTCCTTAATATTGATAAAAACGTCCTGGTTCCACTCAGATTATTTCATTTATTACATGGGGAAAATAAGAAAGTATTAGGGTCTGGAAAATAAAAATAAATTATTCTATAGAATAAACAGATCTGCAAAAAAAGTCATAATAATACCAGAAGAAAGTCACAGAATTAAGAGAAAAGTCATATTTTGACTTTATTCTTGTATTTTATGGACTTTATTTTTGTGTATTTTCAACTATTCTTAAATGAATTTATTCTCATAATTTTATTTCATTTATTTATATTCATATTATATTTATTTCTTATTATGGCACTAATATCTCATCGGAGGAAATAATCTGAATTAGTAATTTTTTGATATCCAAATATTGACTGAAATCTCTCTTTTCTGCTGAAAAGTTTCTTGTAACTCAGTTTTGTCTCATTTAAAGTGCACTAAGACATTTGCACTGGAAACCATGTTTTTACAGTGCGGTGCTGCTTGTCACATCTCCACAACAGTTTCTTCTCGTATCTAAAGAAATCTGTTAGCGCCGAGAAGAAAAACCAACAAGCAATCTCGCACAGGACAACCGCTGAGATTTAAACTCGCAGACGCCTCGCCACGCCGACTGGGACAGCTTTGTACCAACTCCTGTTCAGGGAGGGGGGTTTGATGTCGCCGTCTTTGTAGGCCGTTAAACAAAACAAGCTGCATATTTCACCGCCGTGCCAGTCTGTCAAGCTGTTTACAGCGGTTCAAAACATAATGGAGAGTTTGATACACTTGAGCGTTTTCAGCTGTTATTATGGCTCTCGTTTGTTCCTCCAGCAGTGATTTTGAAAGACGTTTTGACTGTCTTTGTTTACTTCACACCCACAAGCCCCATCGCAGAGTTTACCAGGGGCACAAAGTCCAACGGCACCTAAAGACGCTCCAGTCGGGCTGTTTTTCTTCTTCTCTTCTGCTGCTGCTCTAACACGCCCACTTAAAGCAGAGTGGACCTTCAGAAAAACTGAAACACGAGATACAAAAGAGAGAATAAAAGAGACTCAGAACAGTCACTGGTGGCAGTGGGTTTAGTTTTTCTTTTAGTTACCGTTCCATCACTTCACAGCATGAATGTAGCCTTTATATCAGCTGTGCTGTAGCATCTGACAAGGGGTTTTCAATGCTAAAGCACAGCTGCTAACTGGAGCTTCGTGCAGCATATTACTGTAAAAATCTTCCAAGTGAAGAGACAAGCAAAAAAAACAAAAAACGTCAGAGTTTTTATATCTGCAATCATGTAAAAATGGCTGCCAACAGACGTGCTATTATACAACCATACATCTTTGAAAAGCAGAAGCGGAACCTCCTGCACAACCAACAAAAATGCAGCAAGTGGCCATTGTACAGCGCACACTGTGGTAAAACCAGCTGACCAAACATGTTGGAGCTCTGCGTGGGTTGCTAGGTAACAGTGGGGTGTAGAATGTGACTTAACATTTGGTAGGTTTATGAAACGGCACGTTTTCCAGACACCAAAAAACTTATTGCCAAAAAACGTCTGGACTGATGTTTTTAAACTCTTGGGGTTTTTAGAAGCAGTAGAAACCAAAATGGAAATACAAAAACACACAAAATGTGAATTTTGCATGATAGGTTTCCTTTTAAATGAGAACCTCGACAAACCAGTCAAATTGTGGCGAGCCGCACGTTAACCACCGTCACAAGGTCTGATGTCATCTAAATGAAAAAGTAGAGTATTTCACTTCTACCTTTTTTTATTCAATATTGAGGAATTATTTAGTATTTATTGCTAAAAAGTTACATGTAAGTTAGCATTATTTATTTTAAATTAACTACAATTTTTCCACTAGAAATCAGACAAGAAATACTTTTGTGTTTTTGCAGTGTAAAGGTTGCTGGTAGCCCTTCTGACTCCCGTCTCCTCTGTGGACTTTGCTAACCCCCGTTCCCGGCGTTTTGCCCTCCAGATGCAGAAACAGGAACTTCAGCATTCAGGTGCTTAAAGTCAGACCATCAGATGTAGTTACCGTGACAACGCTAACGGGGGGAGAGCAGCCGGTTTGAAGGAGAGTTAAAAACGTCCCGTCAGAGCCACGTCAGCAGCAGCAGCGGCCCCATCCATTACCTGACCTGTCTTCCACAGGCAGTTACGGCTCGGCCCGCTTTCCCCTGAGGAGGCAGATTGAAGCCGGGGTGAGGTCCGCTGCCTCCCTTTTCCCCCTGCGCTGCAGTTTAAAGCTCCTCCCTCATATGCATTATCGCTGCGCGCTGAAAGCCAGTCGCTTTGCATGTGTCCTCTGCCTGAATCAGCACAGCCAGGGGAAAAACACGGACCGCCAGGCCCATCCGGAGCAGAAAGTCAGTTATTGTTCTATGAATATATTTATTACAGCCGATCAAACAAAAACCAGGAACTGGTAGGAAGATCAGCACGACTTACTAAGAAAGTATTTGGTAAAAACTCTATTAAAGTGCTGAGTAACCGATCATTTAAAACATAAAACATTACATTATCAGACGGACCGAAATGAGAAAAACTCACATCAGTAACAAAAATAACAAAGAAAATACAGATTTTACTCGAGTAAAAAGTACAGAGCAGTAAAAATACTCATAAAAGTATTTTTTCTCTAAAAAGTTACTCAAGTAGATGCCCCTCTTCCACCCCCCCCCCCCAACTCTCTCAATTACAATACATAATTCTTGTTGGACAAAGAGACTCCAAAAAAAAGGAAAAAAAAATCTTACCAAGTATTTTTTTTAATCTAGTTTCCAGTACAAATGAAATAAGACAAAACTAACATATAAGTAACTTTTCAGCAAGAAATATGATTTTATTTTAAGTCAGTAATTTTGCCAGACATTTGAACTTGCAAGATATTTTTTCCAAAGTGAAATAATTCATGGAACTAGTTCTTTTTTAAATCAATAGAAAGGAATTATTGACTAAAAACAGATTTATTTTCCTTGTAATTTAGTTTTGTGTTATTTCAACTGTACTAAGATATTTGCACTAAAAACTATTTTGTAAGATTCTGATTTTTGCAGTGAAAATAAAACAAATAAAATGAACTATGACGTCTCTGTAAGCAAAACTGACCTTCAAAATAAGAGCCAGTTGAGCCCAAAACACCAACCTGAAAACTTTTACCATCCAGTTTTCTTACTTCTGAGCTGTTTTCTCATTTTTAGTTCTTATTTAAATCTAGACCCAAATACTCGGTAAGATTTGTGTTTTTTTACAGTGTGTGTAATTTTTCTGCCTGTATTTTAAACCTAACCAGGTTTTTTTAGCTCCACTTCTTCCAGGTTTTGCTCCAGTTCCACAAAGTAAACATCAGCATTTTGCATTTAATTTTCTCAAGCTTTGTAAAAAGCACCATGTCTGTAACTCAGAGGGACAGAAAGATGTAAAAGGAAAAAGCTGAAGTTGTTGCTAGAGAATAGCTGAGGATCCCAGATACAGCAGCAAATGGTTGCAGCTTCCCATCCAGATTTTCTGGATGGGTTCTCCACTTCTGGCTCTTTTTTCCTCCTCCAGCTCCCGGCACTCTCCACTTTATGAATTTGGTTAAATGACGCTGCTGAGGAGCGTGTGGGACTCCGAGCTATCGATTCGCTGTAGGGCTGGTTGGAAATACCAGCCGGTCTCTGGGGCCGACCCAGGAAGCTTTCCACCGCCAGTCCCTCCGCTCCGCTTCGTTTCCCGCAGACTGCTTCATAATGTCACAGTGGAAAAGCCGAGGAGACGTCGACCTTTGACCTCATCTGTAGGAAGCGACGATGTAAGGCGAGTCAGCTGAAGCTTTCGTTCTGCAACGTCACAAAATGTCGGGTCCGGTTAAGAGCGAGCGCCGCGTTTGCTGGTGGCCCAGAAAAACCGGTTCCTGCTTCACGCTGGGGAGCAGAAGAAGCTGGCAGAGGATTTTCTTTTGACCCGGATGGAGACGATGCGATTTATCAGGAAGGATAAAGATCATAAAACTGCAAACCTGGTCAAGTTTCTGCTGAAAACATCTTAAAACATTTGAAATAGGACAAAACTAACTTAAAAGTAACTTTTCAGCAAGAAACGGGAGCTTGTTTTCAGTTACGGTTGATTAGAAATACTATTTATAAGTATCACAATAAGCAACGAATCAATTTATCGCAGGATAAATTAAAAACCTCATGATTTCCCTTTGCATATCTTTTTCTGTTTTTACCAAAAACTGGATGATAAAACTATTTAGCCTAAACTGGAACAATTTTGCTTGCAGACTTCATAATTAATTTTATTTGTTGTTTCTGCTGTTTTGTTTATCTTGGATTTTTAAAACGTCTTCTGGTTCCAGATGTTCATCAGAATTTAAGTTTACTGATCGTTCAAAGTGTGTTGTTGCATTATTATACCATTATTACCTTTTATTACTTTAAAATAACCTCAGAACAACAATATTATCGTTTATTGAAATAACTTCTGGGGAAATTTATCGTTAGATCTCAATGATGTTCCCCGTTAGCCGCAGTTTGAATAAAAGCCAAAGATAAAAATGAGTCCAACTTTTTAGACTTTTTTCCAACGCAGCACCTTTAATATAAATCTAATAATTTGGAAGCAGCTTAAAAATGATACAGTGTCATGAAACGCCTCCGACATGAAGGTTTGTGCTTCTCCACGTCGGACAGCGATTCCCCGTAACCAGGATTTGTTTTACGCGCGACACAAAGAGCGTTTGAAGAGTCTGGATCCAAACCGCCTCTGTAACCATGACGATCCCACTGAAACGGAGAGGACGGCGTCTTCCCAGTGGCTCCAGGCGGGTTTTTTAAAAAACAGCCTCAGGTCTCGTCTTGCCGCGCCGCCGCCGTCATAATGAAGGTGTGTAATAGAACATGACACCATAATTATATTCTCCCAGTTAAGAGCCAGTGTTTACAACCAGACGCGGCTGCCTGTGTTTTCTCCCTCTTTGTCTCGCCTTCGCTTCATATCATGTGCCGTTTGATTGCATTAAAAAAAAAGCTTGATGAAAAATTGAAAAAAAAAAAAAAAAAAAAGTAAATTGCTTTAAATTGCCTGTCACAGATTGTGTTGAGTTGGAACGGAGCAATAAGACTCATGCAATGTGGAGATTAATGTGTCTGCTGCCAGTTTGTGAACGACTCCTCGCTGGAAAACAAAATGGATCAGAGCGGTTATTTATTAAATGTATCTATCGGTCGCATCGAACGGCGACGCGTCAGGATAGAGACGGGGACGATACGCCGCGCACAAATGCGTTCGTCAATACATATTGGATCTGGCCGGCTAATGGCCTTCCTGCTGCATGAAACTGCACTGCAAAAACACAACGGGAGAGTAAAAACAACGGCGCGTTAGCCCCAGATACGAGAGAAACGGGAGTACGTTCATGCCAAAAACATTTAGAATGTTGGGATTAATCTCAGAAAAGTTCTGGAAAAAGAAATTTATTTTAGTTTGAAAAGTTGAAAATTTGATGGAAAAATGTAAGAGATTAATCTATAATTTTCTAGAATACGTTTGAAAATTTAAAAGTTTTAAAACTATAAAATGCTTCCAGAATTTTTTTTTAAATTTTGAGATTAATCTCAGAAATTTTCTAGAAAAAACGTGGAAACTTCAGAGGTTGAAATGTCAAAAATTCACTAGAAGAATCTCAGAAATTTTGAGAATAATTTGAGAAATTTTCTAGAAAAAACATGAAAATTCAAAAAATTTTAAAGTAAAAAAAAATATAGAAAAAAGAAATATAGAAAAAACATGGAAAATATAGAGTTTGTAAAGTCCCCAAATTTGTTAGAAAAAAACCTCACCTTTTTAGAATATTCTTAGAATTTTTTTAGAACAAATGTGGAAATTTTTGAATTTTAGAAATGTTCTGAGTTTTTAAAGTAAAAACATGTTTGACTTCAAACTTTTCTAAAAAAATTCTGAAATTTATCTGAAAATTTTAATTTTTTCCCTAGCAAATTTTACACAAGAGTTTCAAAAGTCGGAAACGTTTTGCTTTTCAGTCGACACCTTGTGTTGATAGAAATTTAAGCATTATTTCTGTTCTACTTTTGCCTTTTTTTCAGACTTGCATGTTTTTTTCATTTTCGGTTTGTATGAGAAAAGGCTAAAAATACCAGAAAATAAACAAAAATATCAATTCTTCCATCAATATCAAGGAGTTATTCACTTAAAAAAGCTCCTACATCTTACAGAAAACTTACTTTTGGTCTTATTTCAAGTCTACCAAGATATTTTCAGAAGGAACTAAACCAAAAATACTTTGTAGAATTGTATATTTTTGCAGTTGTTTCACAATTTATTACTATGTTATGTTTTTTATGCTGTAAAATACTTTGAAAATCACTGGTAGATTAAAAACATAATCTACCAGTGGAACAAGAACATTTTCATCAATAGTAAGGAATTATTTACCTAAAACAAGCTCTTACTTCTTGCTGAAAGGTTATTTGTAAGTTAGCTTTAATTCAACGTATTCACACTAGAAACTAAAGAAATTTGTGGTAAGATGTTCTGTTTTTGCAGTGTGTCTCATTTCCTCCAGTATTTTAATCCTAATCAGGTTTTTTTAGCTCCACTTCTCCCGGGTTCTGCTCCGGTCCCACACCGCCGAGCGAACCCCCCGCTAACGAGCAACACGGCAGAAAGCGCCCCGGCGCGCCTGTTGAGCCGGAGACTTCCACGGCAACCCGCAGAAACCCCCCTGGGTGCAATTAGAAGTGAGAAAGGAGAATGTCAGCCAGGGGTCGAGCGAGGGAAGAGAGGGGGGAGGAAGTGAAGCCACAGGTAACATGGCCCTTAGAGGCGGCTGACGTCCGGAGGAGTCTGCAGCAGGTCGCTCCATCCGCCTCGTCCCGCCGGTTTGATTCCGACTCCGTGTCGTTTCATGCAGCTCCGACCCAAATCCGGGGCTTCCCATTTGTCTCGCTGCCCATGTGGGTTAGTGGTTCACAACGCAGCTCCCTGCTGAATACCGCCCAAAACTCAGCAGCTGGATGAACTTTTGCTCCACAAATCTAACAGGAATCTGTGCAAAAACTGGATCGGGAAGCTAATAAAATATAAAAATATTCCTAAAGGGTTTCCTTTTTCTGGGAACAAATTTTGCTGGGCCATAAATTATACCAGAAGTTGTTGCTTTAAACAATAATATTGTTTTGAGACAATTTTCAGGTAATATAATAATAATAATGGCATAATGATGCAAGAACACATCATCATAGACCAATAAACTTTATTTTCTAAAATATTTCACTGCAAGAACACAATCAAAGTAGCTTTGGTCTATTTTATTAAAATGTTTAGTTTCCTATTTAAAAAAGCAACAACAACGTTTATTTGCATTTTTAGACGTATTTCTAACGACAGCCGACAGGTGTGTGATGCAAAACACAAAAACCCACAAAAACAACAACAAATGCAAACAAAAAATGCTGCAATCGCAGGAAAAAGGAGCAGAAAACTGCAAATGCGCTCCACAGAACGGAAACACAAAACTCAGTAAAATCAGGAAGGCAAGCGTTGAACAGAGGCGACTACACTGTTAATTTGTCACAAAGAATGTTTGTTTTTAGGTGAGAAAATAAAACTCACCGCTTCATATATCCTAACGATACAAAGTATTTAATGTGTTTATGTGTTTTCATACATGTTTCAAAATATAATATTCTTCCCTGGAGATTCTGATACTTCTGAAGTTATTAGTGTCTCCTAAACTTTGCGCTGTTCCCCCCCTCAATACAAATTACTTATATTTTCTTCCTTGGAATTTTTTAGTTTGAAAATTCATAGTAAGAAAAATATTTGAAGATATTTGTAACATGTCTGTCACTGCTGGTCAGAACTGGAGCAAATCTGTTTCTTATTACAGCTTTTACCAGAGTAGGTGATCTGGAGACAAACGGCGCTTTTAAAATCCTGAGTTGGGTGTCAGTTTATTAGGTCTTCAAATTTCTTTTAGCATCCTTGGACTCAGTTTCTTTTTCTCAATTTCTGACATAAAATGACTCATCGTGTGAACATTTTTATTCACTCATCGTGATTTTAGTCGCTTTACTGATTCAATGGAAACACCGCAATTGTAAAATTTATTTTTTTCGACACGTTCACAAAGTTTTGTGCTCATTTGTAATGGAAAAGCAGTTAATGAATGAATGAACCAGAACTAGAGCAAAACTAACAGGATCATTGAACACAAGCAGAATTATAGAGTTTCTAGTTACAGTTTTTGGCACAACTTTTCATTTTCTGAGGCGATCTGGAGACAGACTGCGCTTTTAAATCCCTGGGTTGAGTGTCAGTTTACTGGGTTTTCAGATTACAGCTCAGATCACAACTTTTGGCTAATTTCTTAACTTTCATAGACTCGGTTTCTTTTTCTCAATCTCTTATATTAAATGAGTAATTCTGCATGTAAATTAAAAGGTAAATTATGATTTATGCCCTTTGACCTTTGACTGGCTTAGCTTAAAGGCGACGCCTCATTAACAGGTTTCATTCTGAAAAATGTTATTAAAGACGTGCTAATAACCAAATGCATAATATTTACCCGCCTGTCATGAAGAAAACCCAACGTTTTTCTCTGTGGTTGTTGCTACAAAATATGCCTCCAAAACTGATCGATACATTAATATTGATCTTTTGTTTTGCTGTGTCTAGACACAGCGTCGCACTGTGTTGGAAATCACTTCCCCCCACGTAAACAAAAGGGACTTCACTGAAAAATATAACTAAATTCAGCAAAAACAAGCCTCATCATCATCATGAAACACTGAAAATGTGTGATGAAACTGGAACGGATGGGAGGAAAAACACCAGAGGATTCTTCGTCCAAATTAGGATTCAATGCAACAACACTGGAATTTAGTTACTGGTGCAACAAGTCCCCCTTCTCTGCTTCTAAATTACACATTAAGATTCCCAGAAAGACACGAACACCGAAATGATTCCAGTTAACGGATGTTATTGCATGTTCAGGCACAAACGAATACCACACCCGAGGACAGGAGAAGGAATAATTTCAATTATTTTTGTTAAAACTGCAGCAAAACAACAACGAGGGACAAACCAAAAGCTACTTTAAACATGCTAACGGCTAAACACGCAGAATCTGGAGTAAGTTTTACCATCATGGGAATAAAATGAGGTTCTACAGTTACAGAAAAAAAAACATCTTTGGCAACAATTATTCTCCGCAGTTGTTTCAGTTTCTCACAACATGAAGGAGGAATATTAATCCACTCTTACTCCAAACCAGCCGATTTCATCACAAATCTAAAATATCATCAATAATTTGTGGTTTAGTTTCTAGAGCAAATGTCTTAGTACACTAGAAATAAGAGAAGGTAACTTTTCTGCAAAATACAAGAGTTTAACTCATTTAACATTGATGAAAAGTACAAGCAGATTATTTGAGTGAAAACATTAAGGAATTATTGACCTAAAACAAATTCTTATATCTTCCTAAAAAGTTACTTTTAAGTTACTTTTGTCTTATTTAATTAAGTGCTAAGATATTTGCAGAACAAAAATATTTGTAAGGTGCATAAATTTGGCATTTATTATGACTTGCACTGCAAAAACATAAAATCTTACTTGGTCTAGTTTTTAGTCCAAATATCTTAGTACACTTTAAAAAGTACAAGACGAACTTACAAGTAACTTTTCAGCAAAAAATAGGAGTCAATAATTGCTTATAGTGATAAAATATTACTAGTTTTATTGGCAGATTATTTCACTTGGGACAAATTTATTGTTTTAAGCAAAAATAATCTGCCACTTTTTCATCATTATGGAATTATTGACTTTAAACGAACTCATATTTCCTTCTGAAAACTTACTTATCAGTTAGTTTAATCTGTTTTAAAGTGTAATAAGATATTTGCTTGAGTAATTAGACCAAAATGACTTGATAAGATGTTGTGTTTTTGCACTGAAGTCCAAAAATCCCAGTTTCTCTCCATCCATTTGGATCAACAACTTTGTCCCGGATTAAATCGCCTCCTGGGAATCTGCAGGACGGAAACATGAGCCTGTCCCTTTAAATGGACGACGGTATTCCAATAAATTATCTCATACTGTCCCTGTCAGATGTCCTGCTCCAGAGCTCACTGCAAACACATTAGCTCGCCTCGCTGCCCAAATGCATAGCAAATAACCCATATAAATCACACAATCTAGGCCAAGTCAATGGGAGCCATTTTGCCTGTTTTCTAGTTATTTCCTCAGCAGGGCTTGCATCACTCAGCTCTTACAGCCATCGACGGAGTGGCCTACTTTAGGAGCCACAGAGGGTTCCTGAAGTAACCATTCCTCTTGTGCGCTTGATTTTATGTCTGCTCAGTCTGGACTAAATTGCAGGCTGCCAGCTTTCCGCTCTCGGCTCTGTCTTCACGGTTTCCCCTCGCCTTCTCCCGGCTGTCAGTTTGACAAAAACAAAGATGGGGCCTCTATGAACTCCGGTGTTTACAAGGGAGTAACAGGCCAGGTGAAGAGGAGGCTCTTAGCTCATTTTGAAAAAAGGCCTCCCTCGATCCGCTCTAGTGCCGAAGCAGGAGGATTTCTCTACATTAACACAGCAGAATTCAATGGATTTTATTGAGCTGAGACCAAAAATCTTTAATTTTTTAGAAGACCTACAAACATGTTATTGTTCCACCACAACAAGACAAAAGCAACTTTTACATTCAGAAGTCATAAAGCTAAACAACTTTTCATTTTCCTCAATGGGTCGCTCAATATTTATGTAAAAACATTTTATGGGATTCTTATCTGCGCAGATATAACATTTAAGCTAACATTAGCATAGCAGCTAATTTAGTTAATGTTACCCAAGTTAATGTCAACCTACATTAGCTTAAGGTTAATATAGCTGCTATTGCTACTGTTGCTGCTACCATAATGATAGCATTATGCTAGGAAGATAATGATAGCAATTAAGCTAACATTACCTTTTTTTAGCTAATTTTGTCTTAAAAGTTGAATTTGACTTGCTAAATGGATTATATTAATGCTACCTAACATGAACCTATGCAATAGCATTGTAGCTAACGCTAAAGTTTTAAGCTAATGTAAAAATAGATAAAGTCTGCTTCCTGAGAGGATTACGTTAATGCCAACATGACATTGTAATCCAAAATTATGGTATCGTTTAAGCTAGCATTAGCAATTCAGATAATTTTGTCTTAAAAGTAAAACTGTTAATGTTACTCAGCATGTCGGTGTAAAGCCAACATGATAATAATGGAGTTTAAGCCAACATGAGGTTATTGGGCTACTTTTGTCTTGTTGAGTCACTGAATGGATTAAGTTCATATAAACAAATATAATGACAGCTAATTTTAGCTAATTTTGTCTTAAATGCTGGAGGTGACATGCTAAATGGATTAAGTTAATATTACCCAACATGCTAGCATCAACACACATAATAACAGTAATAAAGCTAACATTACCTTTTTAGCTAATTTTGACATAAAAACTTAAGTCGACTTACAGAATGGATGACGTTAATGTTACCCACCATCTGATTGGCTGATGTAAGTTCTATCTTTGCGCTACACTGCCCCCTAGAGGTTTGGAGTGTTTAAACCAAGTGGCCGATTTATGCAGGTTCATGTTGATGAAGTTTCCTGAAACTGATCCTGAGTGTAAGACGTTATGGTTTGTTAAACAATTTACCTCACCAACATTGGAATCGGTCGATATTAGTTACTTTTCAACATATTGGTATCAGTCTGATAAATAAAACTGGGCTGATATTAGTTACAGATATTTATTTCCATCTTGGTAGCAAAGGATTATAGTTGTTTTTTTTTGTCTATGTTTCAAAAGTATAATGAAATAATAATGGCAGCAATAGTAATATTGGCTACTGATATTGGCCCAAATATTCAAATCGGTGCACCCATAGGAGCGAAACAAACAGATGCTCCTGACTGTCTGGGTTGTTTCATTAAAAAGGTTTTTGCTCTCGGTCAAAATGGTGGAGCAGAGGCTCATTTTCTCCATGCAGGCTTGGACTGGGCCATATTTTAGGCGGCTGATGTCTTTGTTTCAGCTGCATTATGCGTCGACGTGTGACAGTCGTGTTTGTTGCTGTCTGCCGGCTGACCCGTTGATACAGTCGATAAAGCGCCTGAGTGGAGCGCGGCTCGGCGTCGCTCCTCCTTCGTGTAATTGTCACAGCGGGGACGCCGAGGCGGACGTGGCAGCACAACTCCTCTGCTGATTTTCAATTCTCCGCGCCGACTTTGACCTTTCGCGCTCCCCCAATCAATGCATCTGCTTCCACAGACGCACGACTCGTTTGAAAAGCAAACGACGCGGCTATCCGGGCGATGGGGGGGCAATATTATTAACTGATATAGAGAAATAACAACCTTTAATTAGAAGGCTTGGAGTGGATGTTATTCCAGCTCCGGCCTTTTGGCTCCAGATTGAAAAAAAAGAAAAAAACTGACACGCCTGACTGCACTCGGGAAGCAAACGCTGATTTGCATGAAGTCGGAGGCTCCCATCGCCACCAGTGTTCCCACAAAGGCCGCAGTGGGGGAAAGCAGAGCTGTCATTCAGCCTCCCTCTCTCTCTCTCTGCGCGGGTGTGGACCAAACGGCTGCTGGTGACCAAACATGTGCTCCGGCGCAGCAGAGCAAACAGGCGACGGCTCGTGTGCAAACGAACGATTGAGCCGTCTCCGCTGCCATGACCACGTCTGCGCGCCGCCAGGGTACCAGGCGTTATTAATCATTACACGGGGGACATTTAGCGAAATCGGACCTCCATTTATTAGCCGTGAGTGCAGGATTGAAGAACTGGCAAGAGGAGATAATGACTTTAAGCTCCCATTTAGACAATTAATTCCCAGAAGTGGAGAGAAGCAGAAGTCTGCTGTTCGTTGTGTTTATGTTGACACAATTTAAAACCATAATTCAGGACTGAAGGTTCATTATTCGGCACTAGAGCCGGAACAAGATGTTTCCGTAAGGGAAAGTAATAGCATTGTGCATGTGATAACAACAAATTACTGGTTTTATTGGGTTTGTGCTTGAGAAAGCAGCAGAAAACAGATATTGACACATATGTAATACTGCAAATATCTTAATAAACCTGAAATAAGAGAAAACTAATTTTCAAGTAGCTTTTCACCTACAATAGGAGCTTGTTTTAAGCCAAAGATTCCTTAGTAGTGATGGGAAAGTTCTGGTTTCACTGGCAGATTATTTCACTTCTTCCCATGTTACACATGAAATTATCTACCAGTGAAACTAATACCGTTTTAAATCAATGCTTAGGAATTATTGACTCAAAACAAGCTCCAGTTTCTTGCTGGAAAGTTATCTGTAAGTTAGTTTTGTCCTTTTTAAAGTGAACTCAGACATTTGCAGTAGAAACTAAACATAAATTCTTGGTATTATTCTGTGTTTTTGCAGTAAAGTCATAAATAAACTTCTGTCGTTGAGTTCAGCTGCTCGTTTCTGCTCCAACAGGTAAACTTCAGTAAAGCTGCGCCTCGTCTTAATGACAATCAGGAGCTAAACTCTGAGCTTTATTATTCCTGACGGAAAACGCAGAATGAAGCTCAGGTTGTTTTTCTCTGCCTGTAATGAGGAACAGAACCTGATTGATTTACGTTAGCGTCCGAATCCCGAGCCGCTCCACGGCCTCTGAACCTTGCAGTGCACACATCTTTAATCAGGCTCGCTTTTCCCCCGGATTCCAGATTGTTTGTAATTACCAGCCTCCTCTGGGGGCGGGGATGTTAGCTTAACAATAGCCGCAACCTTTCAGGCTAAAGAGCAGAGCTGCAGTCGGCCATATGGGCTGCGGGCGCGGAGGACGCTCGCTGTCACAGCGGCCACCTTATCAAGCGGCGGCCACATTGCTGCAACGTTTCCACCTCCAGTTTCTGTTTCCATTTCACACCTGGACTGTTGCTAGATAGTCGAGCCGGCGTTGCTTTCTGCCCGCAGATGCTCGATCAGCAGCGACCGGTCAAAAACAGGGTGTCGCTTCCTTCGCTATCTGCCGCCGGTCCAGCTGAAGCGGCGCAGATAAACAATCGATACGGCATTAAGGCGTCCGCAGAGGCCGGCCGGAGTTAAACGGCAACATGGAGGGGAGTAAACGAACGGTTCTATGTGAAACGTTCCCGCTGCTCCCTGAGGTCGGCTTTTCCTTCCTCTCCTCCTCGAACCTCCACTGCACTAAAGGTGACATGTTACACTTCCTGAAACAGGTTAGGATAAATCTACGGCCTACAAAAAACATGAAAATTAAATTTCTTCCACAAAATCATTCTTAGATGATGAGAGTTTAGTCAGAATGAGGTTTTTGTCTCTTTAAATCCAAACAAGCTGCTCAACGTTTACACTCGCATGTGAAAATGGCTGCAAACAGAAGAGCAATTATGCAGACGTACAACTTGGAAAAGCAGAAGTGGAGCCTCCTGCACAACCAACAAGAATGCAGAAAGTGGTTCCTGGGTGTTAATTCAACGACTAAACTCGTGTTTTCCAGCAGTGGTGATGCTAACAGACATGGTGGTAAATTAAATCTTCCTGAGTATTTTTGTTTAGTTTCTAATGCAAATATCTCAGTACATGTGAAATAAGACAAATCAGGAAACTTTTCTGCAAATATTAGGAGCTTTTTTTAAGAAAATAAATCCTCAATATTGATGAAAAAGTTGCAGTTCTATTGGGAGATTAATTTATGACAAGGAGAAAATGTCTTGTAACAAGTGAAATAATCTACCAGTGGAACAAGTATTTCTTCTCCAATTTTAAGGAATTATTTACTTAAACAAGCTCCTTTAACCTGCTGCAAAGCTACTTTGTTAGTTTTGTCTTGTTTCAAGTATATTAAGATATTTGCTTTAGAAATACTTGGTAAGGTTTTGTGTTTTTTCAGTGCTCTGCTATATAAATAAACCGAAATGGATTACTCACTGACTGATGATACATGAGAGAAGAAAACAACACAAATATTTCTTTCTCTACATGCATCCAGACCTGAAAAACGCTGAAATCAAATTCTGTGTCTTTCCAGACTGAACAGGAACTCTGCTTTATTCGGGGAATGGGGGGGCATTATGTTTCCTGCCACGGATGCTTGATTGATTCTTTTGCACAGCTTGTATGCTGCAGATTTGCATTTACATTCCCAGAGCTGCCTCTGACAGAAAAGGGAAGGCTTTTGTCCCAAACTCCCGCAGAAAACAAAGGCGTTCTTATGAGGCGGCCCGAAGAACAGTCCCTGATTCTCCGTCTCCCAGCCCGGACTTAAATACTCCTCATTCCTTTCTCATTCATTAACAGCCCCCCCCCTTCAACCTCAGCGCCATGCGAGGTGAAGAAAAACCTCGCAAACAAAAAATACAGCAGTCAGACCAGGCATAATGATTGCTGAAACTGTTTACTAATACTGCTCGGCTTTATTACAGAGTGCCAGGGTTTCCATTACTGCAAACAGAGAGAGGCGAAGAAGAAGCAGCAGAGGAGGAGGAGGAACGAACAGAAGGGAGGGAAACTGCCAGCATCAGATTAAAAGAAGAGGAAGAAGAAGAAAAAAGGAGAGAGATGGGCTCAGTTGATTTACGCCTTCATTACTCTACCCTAACTCTGCTTATTGCAAATCATGATGCTGCTTTATGAGCTGAATCCTCTATTACGACAAGGCCGGGAAGACGGCGCTTTAGTCTATAAAGCAAGCATACAGGAACCGCCGACCCACTCACCCAAACGGGGAAAAATGAGGAGGAGAAGAAGAACCAGACGGGCTGCAGAGGGGAAGGACATTTTCTCTGACCAAAACCTCAAACGTGGAGCTTCACGTCAAGCTAACGTCCGTTAAACGACGCACATCAGTTTTAATAAAACACCTTTAAGATGTAAGAACAACACAGTGAAATGCAGCAGGCTGTTCAGTTTTCATAAATTTAAATTAAAAAGTGTCACACAGACGACGCCATGTTGTTTTCGCTCAATGCTACAGCGCTAGCACCAACTAGCCAAGAACTGTAACTTTTGGCAATCAACTTTCAATTTGAACTGTCAAAAGCTAAAATTGTGACAGTAAAATTCAGAATTTTGAGAAAAAAGTCAGAATTTGAGAAAGAAAAATTGGAAACTTGAGAAAAAAAGTTAATTTTGAGTGAAATATAGTAAACTGTTTGGTTATTATAAATTTAAATAAAAACGTGTCACACAGACGACGCCATATTGTTTACACTGCGTTTGTCGTATGCTAGGTGCTACAGCGCTAGCACCAACTAGCCAGAACTGTAATTTTTGAGCAATAAGTGACATTCATCCCTTTCAGTTTGAACTGCAGTGAGGAAATGAAGATGAGGAGGAAGAGGAGAGAAAACGTTGGTGTTTGTGTCATTAGACATGTTGATCTGAGCGCTACAAAGAGCTATTCAATGTTAGCATCAGGATCAAAGCGTTTCCTCAAATATATCAGGATGGTTTGTTACAAACACTTAAAGATGATTCATTGTAACTTTTATCAACAATTAATCAGCTTCCAGTTAGTTTTGACTTCACATTAGCTCCTGCTAACGGTATTAGCTTTAGCTAATGGTATTAGCTTTAGCTATTAGAGCAAACAGTAGATTACAAGCCGTTAGCTTATTCTGCAGATATCTCGTGTTTGACGACACGAGGCAGTCCGTTTGATTCCAGGCGTTTTGTGGGCTGGTCAGCTTCCAGCTGGACTTCCTGTGTTTCGTTTAGAGGCTGATCTAAAAGTAGCTCTTCAGTAAAAGCAGGAGCTTGTTTTAAGTCAATAATCTCTTAATATTGATAAAAAGAATGAACGAGTTCAATTTATAACAAAACATTTTCCCTTGTAAGTCAAATAATCCTGCAGTGGAGCCAGTATTTCTTCATAAATACTAAAGTACTATTGATTTAAAACATGTTTGTAAATCTTGCTGTAAGTTAGTTTTGTCTTATTTCAAGTGTTCAAAGATATTTGCACAAGAAACTCGACAGAAATACTTGGTAAGATTCTGTGTTTTTGTAAGAAAAGCCTGAATTAGTCGTGTGGTGGACGTCACAGGGATGTAGAGTCTAATTACTAACTTGGAGAGAGACCATGTGTGGAAGTAAATGTAAACACCGGAGGGAAACTCGCCACCTTTCCTCAGACCTCTTGTTTGTGCATTTGAGTCAGAAAGTGGACATATGTATTCAGCTACTGGCTCATCACCCCGCGCACAGAACGATGTCAGAACCTGACCTGCAGCGTGCTTCTCCTCACGCTCATAAATAATGGACGTCAGCGAGGCATCTGTCAACTTTTCCTGTCAGCCCCGTTCCACACGCGTGTCAGACAGCGGCGCGATGCATCCCCCTCCCCCTGCAGCCCGGTTCCCACCCACACCGCCTCGGCCTCGTCTGCTGATTTATGGGTCGGTGTACCGACCGCCACCTCCTTCAGACGCGCAGACACAAACTCAATCAGCGGGAGAAAAAGAGCAACCCGCACACCGAAGACCTCCCTGTGGTTCGATAAATAAAAGTGGGAAAAATAATCCGTCCTGCTCTCCATGTAAACACAGACACACTTTTTCAGAAAAAAAGTCAGAATTTTGAAAAGAATTTGGAATTTTGAGAGAAGTCAGAGATTTGAGGGAAAAAATCTTAAGAAAAAGCCGGAATTGTGAGAGAAAAAGTCTGAATTTTGAGAGTAGAAGTCGGAATTGTGAGAGAAAAAGTCTGAATTTTGAGAGTAGAAGTCGGAATTGTGAGAAAAAAAGTCGGAATTTTGAGAGTAGAAGTCGGAATTTTGAGAGAAAAAGTTGGAATTTTGAGAGAAAAAGTCGGAATTTTGAGAGTAGAAGTCGGATTTTTGAGAGAAAAGTTGTTATTTTGAGACGTTGGAATTCTGAGAAAAAAGCAGAAATTTTCAATAAATGTCAGAACTGTAAGATTAGTCAGAATTTTTTTTTAAAAATTTGGACTTTTGACAGTAAAAGTCAGAATTCTAAGAAAAAAGTTGGAAATATGAGGAAAAAAAAGCAGAAATCTTAGAAAAAAGCCAGTTTTCTGAGAATCCTCCAGAACTGTGAGGAGCAGCCCTCACCGCCTCGGCCTCGTCTGCTGATTTATGGGTCGGTGTACCGACCGCCACCTCCTTCAGACGCGCAGACACAAACTCAATCAGCGGGAGAAAAAGAGCAACCCGCACACCGAAGACCTCCCTGTGGTTCGATAAATAAAAGTGGGAAAAATAATCCGTCCTGCTCTCCATGTAAACACACACACACACACACACACCTCCCCACGAGGTGGCAGGGAGCAGTAAACACACACCTCCGCTGCCTTAACGTGTTTGTTGACTTAAATCTGTCAGCGCTCTCTCAACATTAAACACTGGCTGGGAGTTCCTGCTAAACATAACCAGGGAGGTTCCTCACCGCGTCTGACTGTCGCCCCTGTCCACATACACTGAAAAAACTAAATGTCACCAAGTATTTTTACAGTTTCTCCTGCAAATATCTTGATACACCTGAAACAAGACAAAACTAACTAGCAGATAACCTGTCAGTAAGACAGAGGCGCTTGTTTTAAGGAATACTGATGAAAATATTCTGGTTTCATTGGCAGATTATTTCACCTATAACATGAAGAAATGAAAACTGTTTGCAATAAAAACAAATTTCAACCGTTGTCTACGTCCAGATTGCTGCGTCCGGCTTCATCCGGTGCAGAATCACATCGGAGACGTAAAAGTTGTAAAATCATCGTTCAGACTGCAGATGAATCCGAATTAACATCTGATTTCTTTCAGGGTGAAAAAGTTGGATGGCATTTGGCTGCTGTTTGAATGCAGCCTAAAGGTTTCAGGCCACCGGCTCTCGACAATAACAAATACTGCTGGACGATAAATTAACCCAGAATTTATCGCGATAAACGATAATGCAACAACACATTATCAAAGATCAATAAACTTTAAAATGTACCAAACATTTAACACTGGACATTTTAAATATTCAAAAAGAATGAACAAAAAATGGAGTCTCTAAACAAAACTGTCCTAGTGGAGACCAAAGCCTCAAAGGCTTTTATCATCCAGTTTGTGGTAGAAAGAGTAAGACGATAAATATTTCAAATTATTGATCTGGGTCTGAATACTTCCGGTTTTTCACAGATAGTTAGGGTTAGTGTGGAACAGCTGGAAGGTCTGAAGGAACATCAGGTTGCACCTGGCAGCTGGTGGCCCAACCATCAGCCTGAATTAAAGCTCCAATCGACCGACGGCCCGGTCACAAAGCTCCGGACTCAGCTGGTACTCAGCCGATCTGCCTCGGGTTTGGACGGTTCCCCCTGATGCTGCCGCTCCGAGGAGCCGCAATGTAATTAATACAGTGTTTAATGCAGTTTCTCCATTTCAAAGAAACTGCCCCGGCATCTTCCCCCAACAATAGATTGAATTCTGTTGCGTTGCCCCGAGGCGAACAATAACCCGGGTTTGACGTCGCCTTCATTCGATCAAACTCGGTTAAAGACGAGCGCTCGCAGCCACTCCAACTACGGCTCGGAGTCTCCTGCCCCGCTCGTCTCCGACAGGCAGCGGCATCCAGCAGTAACTGGAGGCCTCGCCGACCCAAACCACGTCCGTTTGTCAGTCTGTCGTGTCAGAGCTCAGCGTTCGGCTGCTGGGGGTCGGCGGCGGCGGCGACCTTCCCCAAAGGGGACGGGTTCCTCCTGCTGGCGGAGAGACGCCGCCTGAAACACAAGCCTGATGTTGTTATTGCTTTGTGTCCTTCCCAGAGGAATACGCGGTCCCTCCGCGGCGCGCTCGCTTTGATTCGACAGGTAGCGTGCGTATCGGTCTTTCTGTCTGCCCGGCTCACAATGAGGCAGCAGAACAATAGCAGAACCTCTCCTTTCTCTGGCTCTGGGGACCGGCAGCAAACAGGACCTCTGCTTACTGCGTCTGCCTGCTCATTTGGAGCAACTAGCAGTAAAAAATAAAACAAGAGACGGGGCATTGTGCAGCTCAACGTGAGGAGGCCTACAATAGAGACTGGATATCCTGCACAGACAGCAGTCTGTCAGAGGGAGGAACGCCGAGCCAACGGCCGCAAACCCAAAGACAGCAAACCACGGGGTTCCACGGCGAAACCCGGACCGGCCAGGCCGTTAGGAGATCACTTCTATACTTTGAGAAAAGAATCAGGATTTTTAAGAAAAACTTTGCAATTTTAACTAAAAGTCAACATTTTCAGAAAAACAATGAAATTTTGAAAATAAAAAAAAATATTTTTTTGGGGAAAAGGCAGGACTTCGAACTAAGGTCAAAATTGAGAAAAAAAGAAAGAATTCTGAGAAAAAGTTTAAATTCTAAGATTAAATTTTTAATTTTGAGAAAAAAAATCAGAAAAAAGTGAATTTTGAGTGAAAAACAAAAGCTGTTTAGTTTTTATCAATTTAAATGAAAATGTGTCTAAGAGTTTTAAGATTAAATTCAGAACTTTGACAAAATAAAGTCAGAATTTGGGGCAAGAGTCAGAAATTTTAAGACAAAAATATTAATAATTATTATAAAATGAAACAAAAATCACAATTATGAGAATCAAAATTCCAATAGCAGGTAGCTCACATAGCTCAGGTAGCTCTGGAAGCTCAGTTAACTTTGATAGGTCAGGTAGCTCTGGTAACTACCTGCTAGTCCCCAGAGCTACCTTGTAACTAAGTAGCTCAGGTAGCTCTGGTAGCTACCTAATAGTTACCAGAGCTACCTGGTAACTAAGTAGCTCAGGTAGCTCTGGAAGCTCAGTTAACTTTGATAGGTCAGGTAGCTCTGGTAACTACCTGCTAGTCCCCAGAGCTACCTTGTAACTAAGTAGCTCAGGTAGCTCTGGTAGCTCAGGTAACTACCTGATAGTTACCAGAGCTACCTGGTAACTAAGTAGCTCAGGTAACTACCTGGTAACTAAGTAGCTCAGGTAGCTCTGGAAGCTCAGTTAACTTTGATAGGTCAGGTAGCTCTGGTAACTACCTGCTAGTCCCCAGAGCTACCTTGTAACTAAGTAGCTCAGGTAGCTCTGGTAGCTACCTAATAGTTACCAGAGCTACCTGGTAACTAAGTAGCTCAGGTAACTACCTGGTAACTAAGTAGCTCAGGTAACTACCTGGTAACTAAGTAGCTCAGGTAGCTCTGGTAGCTCAGGTAACTACCTGATAGTTACCAGAGCTACCTGGTAACTAAGTAGCTCAGGTAACTACCTGGTAACTAAGTAGCTCAGGTAACTACCTGGTAACTAAGTAGCTCAGGTAGCTCTGGTAGCTCAGGTAACTACCTGGTAACTAAGTAGCTCAGGTAGCTCTGGTAGCTCAGGTAACTACCTGGTAACTAAGTAGCTCAGGTAGCTCTGGTAGCTCAGGTAACTACCTGATAGTTACCAGAGCTACCTGGTAACTAAGTAGCTCAGGTAACTACCTGGTAACTAAGTAGCTCAGGTAACTACCTGGTAACTAAGTAGCTCAGGTAACTACCTGGTAACTAAGTAGCTCAGGTAGCTCTGGGGACTGCCAGTAAACAGCAGCTCTGCTGATGTGTCTGCCTGCTCATTTGGAGCAACTAGCGGCTAGCAGAGATAAATAAAGGCGAGGCATTGTGCAGCACACTGTGAAGAGGCCTCCAATAGAGTCCAGATATCATTCACAGCACAGACAGCAGACTATTATCCACAGGGGGGGGGCCCGCGCGCGGCGGCGCCACCACACACCGTCTCCCTGGAGCTGCCGGGCCGGTTTGTGGCGATCCGATGGCCGGCGGGTTGAGGTGTTCCACGTCATCCCAGATAACCTGGATCATTACTCCTGGAGGCTGTTAGAGGGAAAATCACATCACTCCGCTCTCACTGCTGCCAAGAAAAACTGACACGTCGAGTCACACTCCAGCACACACACACACACACACACACGCGTAATTACGGGCTGTTGCCAGAGTGTGAGGGGTTAAAGTCGCAAGGCGTCTTATAGAGTCCCAGCAGCCGGCGCTGCCTGAAGTTGACAGCTCTTGAAGCAAAGCAAGCATCATTACCGCCTTCTCCCCGTTTCTAAACTCTACCTCCGTTTTCATCCCTTCTCCTCTTCCTCATCGACCTTTACCCTCCAACCAACCAACCACCAATATTATCCCACGAACCTGACCAACTCTGATTTACTGAGAAACGTCCCAACATTCAGACAGTCACGTCTGGGCACCGGCTTCAAGTCATACACTGTAAAAACAGAAACTATTACCAAGTATTCAAGTGCAAATAAATCAGTACACTTGAAATACGACAAAACTAATTTACAAGCAACTTTTCAGCAAAAAACAGGAGCTTGTTTTAATTCAATATTTCATTAAGAGAGACTATTATGCAAAATTTATATTTTGCACGTTTTTTTTGTTTTTTTAAAACAGTTTTTCAAAATTAATGTCTTTTTGGTGTCTAGAAAATGAGCCACTTCAAAAACGTCCCAATTATATAATCGCATTTGTTAAAATAAACTCCTATATCTTGAGGATGCGACGGCGTATCGGGTCCATTGTATTTAGAAAAAAAGGAACAGAACATTTCTACAGAAAATTTTAAACTTTTTTGAAATTAATGTAAAATTTTCCAGAAAAAAATAAATACATTTTGGAGCTTGGAAAGTTCAGAATTTTCTTGAAAAAATTTTTTTTTGAATTTTTTTTTTGGAAATTTCTGCACTGGGAAAGTCAAAAACTTGTTCAAAAGAAAAAAAAACTGAAATTTTAAGATTATTCTCAGAAATTTTCTAAAAAAAAAAAAAATCTCAGAAGTTTCTTAATCAATCCACAAATTGACAATTTCTGAATTTGAAAAGTCATAAACTTGCTAGAAAAAAAGCTGAGATTTAGAGATTAATCTCTAAAAATTTCCAAGAAAAAAGCAAAAATCATTCTGAGATCCAAAAGTCACAAATTTTCTAGAAAAAACTCAGAAATTTTTAAATGAATTTTCTGGGAAAAATATTTGGAAAATTCTACATTCCAAAAGTTTTCTTTTGATTACTTTCCAAAAATTAAACAAGTATAAATGCACACGTTAAAGGCGAATAAAATTCAAATATTACTCTTTTGATCTAAAAGATGCTTAGAATTGACTTTAGCTGTTTTTTTAATTTAACATAAAAACACAAATTGGAATTACAAAAATAAATTTGCTTAGCAGAAACAGGCCAAATTAAAAAAAACTCAGAGGATGAATGTTTTATCATGATAAACTTATTTAATCGTGTTTCTTATTTAACGGAAACAGCAGCAATTGCAAAATTTTGTTTTTTTGACATTAGCAGAATATTGACAAAGTACAGAAACCGAAGCGTTAAGATCAACCCAGAAATCGGCAAACATCTAAGAATCAAATCGCCGATGCTACAGAAATGCAGAGCAACACTGTAACCATAAAACCGTGATATTTCCCATGATTGCTACCGTCCTCTTCATGCCTGCACCGAGTCTTTTCTCCTTTCTCTTCTTCCATACTCTTATTAACTGGCTGTCATGTTCAGCAGCCTCCCCCAGATAGTGTTTAGCGTTCCTCAGTCCACTTACTGCAGCCAGAGTTAAGCCTCTGGGCTTTGCTCAGACAGGAATCCAACTAGAGAAGAGTAAAGGAGTGGAGGGGAGGCAGGACCGGCGGACATGATCTGTCTGCTGCACTCACTCAAACTCTTCCTACCTGAAGGCAACAGCGCCAAACATTCAAGAAATTACTTCCGAATGGGATTTCCAGCTCCGCTTTTCCTGACTTAGTGAAAAAGGAAAGAAACGTTGAGCTCCTTCTGGATGAAATACAAACACATTAGGGTGTGCGTTACATTTTTACCTCTGCAGGAAGTTGTATTTTCACCTCCGTCACTTAATCTGGGTGTCTGCGTGGCGTCTGCGAAAACCCACGGACAAATTTCCATGAAATTCGGCGGCGAGCTCAGCCTGCAGCCAGGGACGGCTGATGAGATTTTGATAGTGATCTCGACTTGTGATTTCTACCATTAGGTGATTATTGTTGCCCCCGCCGCCACCGCCTCGCCCAAACCTCATATTGGATACAGAGATTTAATTCCAAATCCAATCCGGAGTCTTAACAGCGCCCAGAAATCGATTACGATTTTAACACACAGGTGGGATGTTTGGTGTCCTTGGACGTTCAGGGGTGTTCTGGTTCACGTCAAAGTTTTATCACAATATTTTACGGTCCTGGAAAGTATTTATTTATTTATTACTTCTTTTTGAAAGACTCCCATTTGTAATATGCTCCAAAAAAACAAGTTTAAGCAATTATTGAGTCAAAACTAGCTTCTATATGTTGTTGAAAAGCTACGTGTACGTTAGCTTTGTACTTTGTAAGAATTTGTGTTTTTGAAGTGTAACAAAGGATTCCAAAGTGATTTTCACAATAAAAACACAATAGAGTAACAAATTGTGAAACGACACTTCAAAAATACAAAATCTTACTAACGTATAAGTAACTATCCAGCAACATATTCAGCTTGATTTAAGTCAAAAGTACGAGATCCACTGGAAGATTATTTCACTTACAAAATATTGTGGGAAAATTGAAGCAACATTTCAAGATGTCGACCAAAATTCAAGCTGTGAAAAGCAACCGGAAATATTTGACTTCATCCATAAAGTTTAGATCTAGCAGTTGCTAAGGAAATATGTTCAAATTTATGGTTTTGAAATGTGTTTTAAGATAAATCTCTAAATGTTCTCTGTGATTATTTATTATTATACGGTTAGCAAATTGAAATAATTTTGCTAATCCTAACTGAGGTAAAACAGGAAAAGTTTAATGAACCATTAAAAATGGTTCAGTGTAAAAACACAAAATCTGACTAAGTATTTTTGGTCTAATTTCTAGAGAAAATATCTCGGTACATTTTAAATAAGACAAAACTAACTCACAAGTAACTTTGGAGCAAGACATAAAAGCTTGTTTTAAGTCAATAATGCATTAATATTGATTTAAACAATTACCAGTTCCATTGGCAGGTTATTGCATGTAAAAAATTAGATAACTGAAATCAAGACTGAGAAATTATTGACTTAAAAAACTCCTATATGTTGCTAAAAAGTTATTTGTAAGGTAGTTTGTTCTATTTTGAGGGGTGGCTAGGTTTTGCTGGGGTTGCTAGGTGACGGGTGGGGCTTCCGTGGGGTTGCTAGGTAACGGGTGGGGCTTCCGTGGGGTTGCTAGGTAACGGCACTGACAAAACTAACTGACGAGGACACACATTAGTTCGATCTAATTTCAAGTGCAGTAAGATTAGATGTTTCCCCCAGAAACTAAACCTAAAATACTTGGTAAGATTTTGTGTTTTTGCAGTGTCACATAAAAAAAAACATGATTTACATCTTTAAACTGTAAATTAAAACCGCATTTCAAATTTTTAAATGTATTAACTCTCTTTATAAAAAAACATTAAAACAACACACAGTTTTTCAACAGCTTTAATTGGAATTTATCTTGAGAAACGATGAATCAGGGTGAGAAATTTATTGCGATAAATGATAAACGATATGATAAACGTCCTCAGGTGAAATAAGGTAAGAAATGACTTCCGTGGCCTGCTTCAGCAGTGTCATTTCCGCGTCTCTGAAATTGTGCCACGGTCCAGGGGGCTTTGTTGTAAATCACTATCTGGGCCTGTCAGACTGCAGCCCACTGCTGGCTCTCCGCTGCCTCCTGGCTCAATAATATATCTTGTTAAATTGTGTTGAGAAGCGCGCAGAGAACCGAACACCTTTCTTCTTTTGTACGTCGTTTGTTTGCCTCCCTCTGAATGTGTGTATCCTCCAGTTTAACTCTTGTGCGTGAGGATTGAGGCAAACGTAGAGGTCTATGGAAATGATACAGGTTTTACGTGTGTGGGGTCAGTTGGACCCCATTTTGACATACAAGGGTTAAAGGGAACGCAGGAATGTGTTTGCCCAATAAAAATACATTTAAAAAAATAAAAAAAGCTCTCTAAACTGTGTGTCTGTCAGGCTGTTGTTGGTGATTCAGTTCGACTGCTTGCTGGCTTACTGGTTGTGAAGCAATTTCTCAGACACTTCATAATTAGAAAAGCTGTGGAGCCTAGCCAAAGTTTAAGAGGAGGGGGGATAAAAATAAAAAAAATAAAAAATAAATATGCTGGCAGATTGTACTATTCAACATTGGCAGCCATCTACTCCGTCTCACACCCAAATAACAGCAATATAAGTGATTTCATAACGACACTCTGGACTTCCAGGACCAGATCCTGAACCGCTGTTCATCAGTTTTACCTAAAACGCAGCATCTCTGTCGGCTCATTTAGTAAATAAATTTATGAGTTTAATTATGTGTAATTGGAGTTTACCTACACAAAGCAAAAATAATAACATAATTGACATTGACACATATGAATGTTAGGCTGTTTGGATTTTGAAATAAATTGACAAAATTATAACTGACTTTAAAATCAGAATTAATGTGAGAATTCTGAGAAAAAGTAAAACACCAAAAAAAAATTTTTGAGAAAAAAGTCAGAATTCTAAAAAGAAATGCAAATTTTGAGAAAAATGTCAATTTTGAGGAAAAAGTCAAAATTCTGAGAAAAAGAATTTTGAGGAAAAAAAAGTCTGAAATCTTTGAAACAAAATTGGGATTATGAGTAAAGATGTCAAACTTCTAAGAAAAAAAAATCTGAATTCTGTTGTTTGTTGATCTCCTCCGTAGATCAACAACAGGATGTTACTACTGGCAGAAATGACGAAGAAGACGACAGGAAGTGGTTGGAGGATGATTTTTAATTACTTTCTGCATGATCAAACTTATTCACTTGTAATTTTAGTCATGTTTCTTATTTAATTTGAAACTCCATAATTGACAAATTAGATTTTTTCCAATATTTGCAGAATATCGACGAAGTTTAGCAAACACATTTGTAATGAAAACACAGCTACTGACCTAAGACACTCTCCACATTGTGGAGTCCGTTGCCCATAGCAACAGTAACGTTAGTGTTTCATGTCACGCAAGAGAAGACGAATATCATCTCTTCCCTTTAGGTTGCTTTCCCTCCAATTACAGTTCCAACCGCGCCATAAATAGACGTCTCTGAAGGGAATCCGTCTCATTAGGCAAAGACCGAGTTATGAAGTTCCCACTCTGCCTGCGAGGAAATTTGTTCCAACGGTCAAACAAAGCCTCATGATCAACGCAACAAAGGAACTCCAGCTTCTCATCGCATGAAGGAAATGTTGACCAATGCCCTCAAACGGGCAACATGCGTCTCTGAGGGATTCTTTCTTTCCAGCTCACATGGTGCACATGTTCACCTAACGACCCAGATAAATAAAGACGGTAATTAAATGGTGAAAACTAAAACTAACTGGAACTACATTGTGTGTTATTCAAGCTAACTGAAACATAGCATTCTTCATTTTCGTGTTTATGAATCTATGCATTAGCTGTTTGGTCTGATGTGAAATACATTTTTTCCTCCTGGTGGCACTTATGCTTGTCCACAAAATGGCGGACGGCAGAAATTGGGATGAAACGCCAAAGTCAGTCGGTTGTTTAACAATAACTGGAAACATTTTTTTAAAATAAAAACTTTTGGACCATAATCAGCGGAAGATTGACCAACATATCTGACATGAATTTATGATCAAATCAAAATGTTTGTTTGGTTTCTCAGTTGGTGACAGTATGTTGTTGATGATTGAACTGCTTTGTTGCTGAAATGTGCTTTGCTAATTTGATTGATTGATTGATTGATTGATTTAAATGGTTTCTTCTATTGAGTATTTATTACCCTACTGATGTAAACATAATCAAAATATTTTGACCCTTTTTTAATTCTAAAAATTAGAAAAAACTCCAAAAATGAAGTAAAACAAAACTAAATTATAACGGAAAACCCAAAATTATTTAAACCCTGTCTGAACAAAATAATTTTTTAAAATTATTTAAAAAATAAACAATAAATCAATTGACCGCATGATAGGTCAATAATTTCCAATTGCATCATTTACTGTTTTTCTCCTTTCACCAAAAACTTGATGACAAAACTCTTCAGTTTGGTGTTTTGGTCTCAACCAGCCCCTTCTTTTTACACATATTTCATAATTAATTTTATTTTCTGTTGATTTATTTATTTTGGATATTTAAAATGTCTTCCAGCTCCAGTGTTAAATGTTCATTAGAATTTAAAGCTTGAGGTTGTGTTCTTGCATTATTATGCCATTATCACATTAAATTGGACTCAAAACATTATTGTTTACTGTAATAACATCTGGAACAACTTATCGTCTGTTAAGAGTCCTCAAATCTTTTCAGTAACATCAACACACTAACTTTACTCCTTCCTAATTTTCTTTTCCGTATTGTTTGGTTCTAAAAACCTCAAACATTCAAACCCACATCCTTACTTGTTCACTCAAAAACCCACTGAAGTAACCAAATACGGCCCAGAAAGCCGTGATATTGATGAATCCATGAACTCACGTCAGAGTTTCCGCTTCCTGTTTGAGTTCGTATTAAAAGTCGAGACGTACATCCATACTTTCGACACTTTCTGGAGTCCTTACTGCTCCACAGAGACGTCTCTGAAGGGAAACTGTCTCATAGATGGAGTCATGAAGTTGTACTCTAACTGTGAGGAAACCCAAACATTGACTCGAGAAACTTACTGAACTTATGAGGAATACAAACAGAGAACACGAGAATCATGGGTTGTTGTCACATGAAGGACAAGTCTTATGCCTAACAACCAATACAACCACAAGGATTGCTTTCAGCTTGATGAGCAAACGTTTAGGCCACATGCTGCACGTGTGGTCAGCAAACACAAAGTCTCACCAAGGATTTTTCTCTAATTTACACTTCAATGAGGATAAAAGTAACTTACAAGTAACTCTTCAGCTTATTTTAAGTCAATAATTTATTAATATTGATGAAAAAGTTCTTGTTCCACTGGCAGATTACAACAAGAACCAGTGGAACTTGAACTTTTTCAACAATTTTAGCAAATTATTGATTCTAAACAAGCTCTTATTTCTACCTGAAACGTTACTGGTGAGTTAGTTTTGTCTTATTCCAAGTGAACTAAGATACTTTTACTAGAAACTAGACCAAAAATACTTGGTAAGATTAATTTTTGCACCATAGACATTTTAATCCAAGATGTCTTATTGTGAAAATCTCTAGAGACACAAGGATTACACTGCAAAAACACAAAAGCTCACAAAGTATTTTTGGTTTAGTTTCCAGGGCAAATATCTTGAAATAAGAAAATATTAACTTACAAGTAACTTCTAAGCAAAATATAGGAGCTTGTTTTAAGTCAGTAATTCATTAGTATTGATGAAAAATGGCAGATTATTTCATTTAAATCAAGACGTCCTTTCTATAAGTTAAATAATCTGCCAGTAAAATCTTTACTTTTTAAATCAAAATTAAAGAATTTTTGGCTTACCACAAGCTGGAAAGGTATTTGTGAGTTAGTTTTATTTCAAATGTACTAAAATATTTCCACTAAAAGAAGAACAGAAATACTTGAAGTAACATGTTGTGGTTTTGCAGTGTAACTCTGATCTATGAATCATTCAGACTGAAAACACAAACGCCTAAAGTTAGCTCCAAATAAGCAAACATGAACGTTACTGGACTGTAGAAGGAAACCAAACAGTTTGAAGAATCAATCAATATTTAATCTGGTTAAAAATGAGCTGTGGTTGTTAGCTTTGGTTAGAGCGACTCAACGGATTCCTTTGTGTTAAATAAAGATGCTCGTGGGGGAAGAAAAATCTAATTTTCTGGCTAACATAGGTAAAATACCTGGACTGAAATAGAAGATTTTGGTAACATTTTGTATTTTTGTGACTCAGCTACACTCATTTAATCTAGAAACCCAGAACCAAACATGCAGCTTCTAGGAGGCACAAATCTGGAAGAAATGTCCAGAAAACAGCAAAATTACCGAAACACTGAGCTTAACAGTAGATGGAAAATTAAACATATTTTATGTGTTTTTATGATTTTGCTGATGAAAGTTGATCAAATGTAATATCTGTCACAACTGTTGACTATATGATGTGCTTAGTTTTTTTTAACTGTGTGTTGCTGAAATGTGACACAGATAAACTTGATTGATTTAAATTCCAGTTTTTGTTTCTTGTCTGCGTCGTTAAGGGGAGCGGACCTCCACCCTGCTCTCTGGTGGGAATCCGTCTCATTATGGAGCATTTCTACTTTATTTAGTCACAAAAACTTTGGGCATTAAATGAAACGCAACTCCAGGATCCTGATTTCAATCAAAGAGCTCTACGTCATCAAAACAACAGAGTCATAAAAGACACCAGGCGGTCAACAATTCAGAAAACCAGAAACAAATGTCACATTTCCATGAATGGAAATGAGTCGAACCGGTGGAAGCCCGGTTCGACTTCCATAGGGCTGGAAACGGATCCACGGAGGGAACCGGATCATTTTTAGGATCCACAGAGGCTGACGGGACTCCATTAGCTCCAGATGCTGCGGTGCAGGCGACTAGAAATGCTCGATATTACAGCGCGATGAGGCCCATCTGGAGCACAAATAATGTCATCAGCTCGGGTCACCGGTCATAGTCGCCTGGCCGATGGGTAAACCCATCATCCTGTGACGTCAGAGCAACACTAACCCTTCATCTGGAGTCGGAAAACACAAAAACACTCTGGGTGAAGATGTATGGGAGAAGGAGAGATGCTCCACACGGTTAACCTGTTCATACTGGTGGAAAACACACACACACACACACACACACGCACACACACACCCGCAGGTTTAAATATGCAGCGCCGCCCATGTTCCTCTGCTTGACTTTGATCAGCCAGATTCCACCTCTGTCCCTTTCATCTCTGAACTTCAAACCTGGACCGTCTGCTCCGGTCGGACCGGCTTTCCCTTTCACAGAGCAGCTCAGAAGTTCTTCATCCAAAAACAAAAAGACCCAGAAAAACTGGAAGAAAAAAAAAAATCCCTCTTTCTCTTCAAATGTAAACTCCGTCCGTTCAAAGCAGAAACTCATCCAACTTCTTGGCTGCGATCAGACACATTACCTCAGTTTTTACAAAAAGGTTGAGCAACATGGAGGCAACTTTTCCCTGCACACATCAGTCAGGCTCAAGTAAAACAGCCTTTCATAGCCGCGCTGCATTATTCAGGCAGGACATTAAACATTCACGGACAGGTCGTGCTTGTCAATAACCCTGGAGGACGCGGTGTTTTTAGACAACTTGACTAAACTCCACATCATCTGAAGTCCGTCCGCGGCGTGGATCTGCCACCAGCGGGGACAAACCAGCAGGAAAGATGCGCATCTGATCGGCGCAGGACACGCAGCGTTTCCCCGCAGAAATACGCATCGGAAAAGTTAAAGAAACCTGGATGCGCATCGAAAATATCCTCATTTAGCAGCGCATCCATTGGTGCTCTCTTTGAAGCTTACTTGCAAAGACGTGCGGACCTCTCGCTAAAATCCGGACACTGTCATTTCACGGAGCATGGTTGGTATTTAAGCTGAAGGGATGTACAATAATAATAATAATAATAATAATAATAATAATAATAATAATAATAGTAATCATAATAATAATAATAATAATTAATCTGCGTTTTGGAAGTTAAAAGCGAAGCAAATCCGCGCTTACCTGATGGGTCAAGTTTATTCCAGCGGAGAGAGATTTTCCCACGACGCACAAAATAGTAAAAAAGAAAACCCGCAAAAGAAAAAACCCCGCACGCCGGATCGCGGAGTATCCGCTCGCTGCGGCTTTTGTTGCCCGTTGTTCCGCCCCGACTGCGCGTCTCAGCGGCGCTGCATCACTTCTCGCTGTGTGGATGTCAGAGAGGCTGAGGGGACTCTACCCTCCCATTGGCTGCCATTCACAAGTCCCCCAGCAGAACAGGCAGAGGAGAGGAAAAAAAGGAAAAAACACGCACACCCACCCACACACACAATCACACACACAGATATGGAGCGACAAAAACAAAGGGCAGATAGTGAGAGGCTGCGTAAACACGATGCTTAACTTTAACTCTGATTAACTGGATGATGGCGCGTCGCGATTATTCAATCAATGATCAATTTCAGTGAAGAGCAAACAAAGGGCTGTTATACCAATATCAGCGAAAAGTTGATTTAATTCAAAAAGTTCAAGTCAGCTGAGATTTATCTACACTGTAAAACGTCACGCTTAACTTTTCCAATGTCAGGTTGTAACATCCAATTCATTTCCATTTGCTAAATACTAGAAAATGAATTTAAACTCAGAAATTGACATATAATGTGATTAAAAGCTTTATGTTTTATACATCTGTGAACTGAATTTACAGATTTTAAATGAAAAGAACATCTGAAAACACCTGAATGCATCAAAAAGAAAACAATGACGTCCACATGCCCAAAGGTGAAAAACTCAAATACCCTCATGAAGAATCTAGATAATTTTTTTTTAAAGAATTTTGTCATCATCTGTAGAGATTAACGAATAAAATCTACAAAACTCAGGAACAAAAAACAGAGAATCCAATGCTCAAAAGAGAAAAATTAAAGAGGCAGTGTCAGGTGTTTAGCAGTCACATACTATCATTGTATAGCATAATCAAGTAACTCTGTTCAGTTATAAAAATGCTATGTATATCTAACATGACCTTGTAATATAACGCCTTAAAATTAGGACTCTGTGCCTTTAAGAAGCTCCTGCTCTTTCTGAAGCTCCGCCTCCAGGAAGTCATCACAACATGGCTCCTCTATTAACCCTTTAGCAACGTTTTTACTAGCGTTTCACTAAGAAGCAGCTCCTTTGTTGACGTCAGCAGTTCCACCAGGTGTGTGCTAATTGCTGCTGGCTAGTCTGAAGGAGCTGCGTTCACCCAGCTGATTGGTTGCCATGACGATTAAAAGATTTCTCATACATGCATGAAAGAATCAAGGCAACACTTCAGGTATCTGAAAATAACATTATAACATGATTGTAGATAATTCAAACAAGCCTGAACCAGAAATGATCCGCCATCTTGGTAGGCACTCTTGACCAGTGTGCAAGAGAAAGATGGCTGCTGTCAGGATTGACTCGTATGAGATGGAGAAGAAAACATGTCCAACCACGTGGACAAACTGCCTCCTCTTTATGACATAGTTCACTAGCAAGAGTTCGTACAACATGGAGGAGCTTCACTGGGAATCAATGGATCCACACAGTCAACGTTTTGGATTTGTAAAGGACATACAAACTCTTCACTTGAATAACAAAGTTCTGGTGACTGGCAGAGTGAGTACATGTAGTAACAAACCCGTACATGTCCGCTAGCAGATAAAAGCTACATTAGCCAGTTTGGCAGTAAGTACTACAGTAAAAATCCCTGATATTTGTCTCAGTATTACACAGAACTCAAAAACTGTAATGTATTCATATTATTTATAAGTCGTAGCAACGAGGTGAGAGCTAGTCCCAAACTAGTAGGCAGCTACCAAAATGTTACAAAGGTCCTGGAGGTGAGACATCACATGAGAACAATGCATACTGCCCCTTTAAGAGCTTATATGAAGGGCAATTTATGATGGTAAATATGAGGCAGAGTAGAGAAACTAAAAACACAAATAAACTCAAGAAAGGTTCACACTAAAGATAAACTGCTTTAAGACTTTACAAAATAAAACAATTCAAGTGTTTGCAGCTCATCTCATTTATCTATTTTGCTGATCAGGTGATTGTATGCAGGATGCTGGGGCCAGTGGTTTGTACAGGCAGATAATGAAAGGTTATCAGGTCCTGATTGTATTTAAATCCAGGAGATGGTGTGACGGGTCAGCAGCTCCTCCTGCTCCTCCGGGTCTGAACCAATCAGCTGGGATCTGTTTCAGCCTGTAAACTCCTCTGTTTGAGTGTAATCAAACTAAAGCGGCTCATAAATGCTTCGTCCAGAGCTCTGCTTTGACCAGATTAGCCTGTAATCTTTTGTTTTCTGCCTCTGATTGTTGATCCACAGAGTGGCCTCATAAGCTTCTGGGATGGAAAAAAAAATAAAAAATACATTATACACTGTTTGGGCTGAAAACAGAAGGTACCGCTCATTCATAGAAACAGAAGCGTGATTCGTAAATGAGGTTATAAAAAAAAACACCTCAACATGAAGGTTTAAAGAAGAGCAGAGCTGAGAAGACTCATGAGCCGTCAGGGAGGAATCGTGTGGCGTTAAGACATGGCCGCCGCGTCACTCTGTGTGTTTACATGCTGACGGCGCAGAAGGCGTTCACAGAGCGTTCAGACTATTCACATTCCTCTGAAAGGTTAACAGGGAAGCGGAACAAGAGCAGAAGAAGAACCACCACCTTCTGGTAGACATGAAAGATTTTGAGTTTATTTCATGACGGATTAAGATCAGGCTGAGGAGGAACCCAGAAGAAATGCTGAGTCACTGGTTGCCATGGTGATTCCTGACTTTTTTTTCTAGGGGGGAAACGGGGAGGAGAAGCAGTGAGAAGAGTTTAAACCCAAATAAACATCCTGTTATTTAACAACCTGAACAGGTCCGCGGTGTTTTACGTGGAAGACAAGAAAACTTAAGGAGACAATTTAGTTTGAAACAAAAAGATTAGAAATGAAACTTAGTAGGATTAAACTGCAGTTTGAGTTCGAGGACTCCGGATTTTGGGGCGACTGAGAAGAAAAAACATCCGTGACAGACGGAGACAGGAGAGTTAAAACAGATTTTTAAAAAAGCCAAAGAGCTGTAATGTAAAACGTTTGAGCAGATCAAATCAAAATGTTTTGGAGAAACAGAAAATAATCGCATAGTGAAGAAACCATGAATGGATAAAATAACAGAGATGGAAAAACTGATTAATATAACGGGATGGATGGATAAACTAATAAACGGGTGAATTTAACTGAGTAAACTGACAGATAAAGCCGTTTTCTTGCTCTACACCAGCTGACCTGATGTCGTTTCCAGCCTGATTTGGTGAAACTCCGAAAACTTCCCTCCATCCAGACGTTGCAGTGAATCCGACTGTCTGTCCAGCTTAGGGATTTACTGCCTTTATGGTCTGGAAACAGCAGACTCTGCAAACATAAACCGCCTCATAATTAAGCCAAGATGTTGCAAAAGCAGCTCAGCGCACATGACAAGATAATAAAATCAGAGTCTAAAGTAAATCCAAGTAATTTTCTCAGACAGGAGGATAATGAGGTCATGATTATCTGTTATAAAATCCTCAAATATATAAACATCCTGCAGACAAAAAGTCCCTAATGTCATGGAGATAAAACCCCAAATACACCAATCTTTTATTCATCATTTGAGCCACATTCTTCTTCAAAACACTTAGCGGAGCCACGGACAGACACGAGCCACAAAGCATGTGTCGTCTCGAATAAAAATGTAGCACCCATCAAATGTGCAGCATGAAGATGGAAGGGCGCTCTGCAGGCGTTTATGGCTTTCCCTCGTTTCCTCCCTGCTTCCCCAAATCCGCAGCAGCGCCGCAGCGTGCTGCACGCACATTCCCACCCATGCACTGTTTGTGTCACGATGACCACTGGCTGCTGTTAGATTCATGAGTTTAATCCCTGGAAGCTCTCCAAGCATCCACTTTGCTGCTGTCCTGTCCTCTCCAGCGAACATCAAGCTCTTTGCCTATAGCGCAAAGCGCACCGAGCCAAAGGGACGTCCGCATTTGGCATCACGTTCTATCAGGAGATCAGGCTGAGATGAGTAACCGCTGCCCTTGACTGCACCACTGCTGCTGAATCGCCTCCGTATTATTATTATTTTTCATCTCTTTGCAGGTTATTTAACAGCCTGTCGGCATTAAAAGACAGTAAAAATCAGCCTGCGAGGGATAATTCTGTCCTCGCTCACAGGAACTGGGATTTTAGGGTGTTTTCTCACCGGTAGACCCGGTTCGATTTGGGAACAAAGTCACAACATTTCCTCCGTTTTCAGCTGCTGTGGTTCGCTTTCACACTGCACTGGGTCAAACGATCCAATCTAACTGAAAAACCTGTTCCCCTCCTCGCCTGTGGGGGCGCTGCATCACAAACTACTGAAGAAAACGACACAAAAACACTGACCGCAACTTCCTTCTTCACAAAATGTAAACAAAAATGGAGTGGCATCGGATTTTAGGATTTCACTTTTGTTTTGGTTAAAAAACAGCGTTAGCATTGTGAGTTTGTTCTGGTTTTATTTACCCAGAATGCTCTTAGATATAGTTCACTTCCTGCTTTTGGAGCGGTCTCTGGTCCGCTTGGTGTTCACATATTCATTCGAACCGCACCAGAATTCACTTCAACCGAACCCAGGCCGAGCTTTTAGATACAACAGATTAGTTTTGGTTCGATTTGGGACCAAAACTGCAATATTTGTTAAAAGTTCAGCTGCTGTTATCTTTCGCCCTGCACTGTGTCAAACAAACCAAACTAACTGAAAAATTAGTTTGGTTTGAAAAATCTGTTCCCCTCCTTGCCTGTGGGGGTGCTGAACCAAGAATCACCGAAGGAAACGAAAAAAAACCTTCAAAAAAGACACTGAGTGCAACTTTCTTCTTTAGGAAATGTAAACAAAGACGGTGTAGCTCAGATTTGAGCGATTGTTGGATTTCTCTTTTATATTTGGTAAAAGACAGCAAGCCATTTCTTCCGTTAGTAGTAAGCTAGCATGTTTGTTTTTGTTGAATTTACCCAGAATACCATGCATTTTAGTCCACTTCCTGCTTTTAGAGCAGTCCCCAATCCACTTGATGTTCACATAAGCATTGGAACCGTACCAGAATTCACTTCAACAAAGAGTTCTCTTTTTTATAGTCTGATTCCCCAAACGAACCGGACTTTCTAGACAAACGAACTGGAGTCTGATTAAAGTGAGCCAAACAGAGCTGGTGTGAATGCAGCCTCAAGCGTTTGATGCTTCCGTTACAGATAAGTAAACCTCAAAGAGCTGCTCATCCCGTGTCTTACTTAAGGGGAAAACAACGTTTATGGGGAGCCGGGTTGAGACAGGAGACGTG